>NW_027189449.1:0-187500 GCF_040958095.1 Procambarus clarkii
CTACCGCCACCCTACACTACTGCCACCCTACACTACTGCCACTCTCCACTACAGCCACCCTACACTACTGCCACCCTACACTGCTGCCACCCTTCACTACTGCCACCCTACACTATCGCCACCCTCCACTACCACCACCCTCCACTACCGCCACCCTCCACTAGTGCCACCCTACACTACTGCCACCCTCCACTACTGCCACCCTACACTACCGCCACCCTACACTACTGCCACCCTACACTACTGCCACCCGCCACTACTGCCACCCTACACTACTGCCACCCTCCAATACCGCCACCCTACACTACTGCCACCCTCCACTACAGCCACCCTCCACTACTGCCACCCTCCACTACCGCCACCCTACACTACTGGCACCCTCCACTACCGCCACCCTCCACTACTGCCACCCTCCACTACTGCCACCCTCTACTACTGCCACCCTCCACTACTGCCACCCTCCACTACTGCCACCCTCCACTACCGCCACCCTACACTACTGCCACCCTCCACTACCGCCACCCTCCACTACTGCCACCCTACACTACTGCCACCCTACACTACTGCCACCCTACACTACTGCCACCCTACACTACTGCCACCCTCTACTACTGCCACCCTCCACTACTGCCACCCTCCACTACTGCCACCCTACACTACTGCCACCCTACACTACTGCCACCCTACACTACTGCCACCCTACACTACTGCCACCCTACACTACTACCACCCTCCACTACTGCCACCCTCCACTACTGCCACCCTCCACTACTGCCACCCTCCACTACTGCCATCCTACACTAATGCCACCCTCCACTACTGCCACCCTCCACTTCTGCCACCCTACACTACTGCCACCCTCCACTACTGCCACCCTCCACTACTGCCATCCTACACTACCGCCACCCTACACTACTGCCACCCTACACTACTGCCACCCTCCACTACTGCCACCCTCCACTACTGCCACCTTACACTACCGCCACCCTACACTACTGCACCCCTACACTACTGCCACCCTCCACTACTGCCTACCCTCCACTACTGCCTCCCTACACTACTGCCATCCTACACTACTGCCACCCTACACTACTGCCACCCTCCACTACTGCCACCCTCCACTACTGCCACCCTCCACTACTGCCATCCTACACTACTGCCACCCTCCACTACTGCCACCCTCCACTACTGCCACCCTACACTACTGCCACCCTCCACTACTGCCACCCTCCACTACTGCCATCCTACACTACCTGCCACCCTACACTACTGCCACCCTACACTACTGCCACCCTCCACTACTGCCACCCTCCACTACTGCCACCCTACACTACTGCCACCCTACACTACTGCCACCCTCCACTACTGCCACCCTCCACTACTGCCACCCTCCACTACTGCCACCCTACACTACTGCCACCCTACACTACTGCCACCCTCCACTACTGCCACCCTCCACTACTGCCACCCTCCACTACTGCCACCCTACACTACTGCCACCCTACACTACTGCCACCCTCCACTACTGCCACCCTCCACTACTGCCACCCTACACTACCACCACCCTCCACTACTGCCACCCTCCACTACTGCCACCCTACACTACTGCCACCCTACACTACTGCCACCCTCCACTACTGCCACCCTACACTACTGCCACCCTCCACTACTGCCACCCTCCACTACTGCCACCCTCTACTACTGCCACCCTACACTACTGCCATCCCTCCACTACTGCCACCCTACACTACTGCCACCCTACACTACTGCCACCCTCCACTACTGCCACCCTACACTACTGCCACCCTCCACTACTGCCACCCTCCACTACTGCCACCCTCCACTACTGCCACCCTCCACTACCGCCACCCTCCACTACTGCCACCCTACACTACTGCCACCCTCCACTACTGCCACCCTCCACTACTGCCACCCTCCACTACTGCCACCCTCCACTACCTGCCACCCTACACTACTGCCACCCTCCACTACTGCCACCCTCCACTACCGCCATCCTACACTACTGCCACCCTACACTACTGCCACCCTACACTACTGCCACCCTACACTACTGCCACCCTCCACTACCACCACCCTACACTACTGCCACCCTACACTACTGCCACCCTACACTACTGCCACCCTCCACTACCGCCACCCTACACTACCGCCACCCTACACTACTGCCACCCTCCACTACTGCCACCCTACACTACTGCCACCCTCCACTACTGCCACCCTACACTACTGCCACCCTCCACTACTGCCACCCTACACTACTGCCACCCTCCACTACTGCTACCCTACACTACTGCCACCCTCCACTACCACCACCCTACACTACTGCCACCCTACACTACTGCCGCCCTCCACTACCACCACCCTACACTACTGCCACCCTACACTACTGCCACACTACACTACTGCCACCCTCCACTACCGCCACCCTCCACTACCGCCACCCTACACTACCGCCACCCTACACTACTGCCACCCTCCACTACTGCCACCCTCCACTACTGCCACCCTACACTACTGCCACCCTCCACTACTGCCACCCTACACTACTGCCACCCTCCACTACTGCCACCCTACACTACTGCCACCCTCCACTACTGCCACCCTACACTACTGCCACCCTCCACTACTGCCACCCTACACTACTGCCACCCTCCACTACTGCCACCCTCCACTACTGCCACCTTACACTACTGCCACCCTCCACTTACTGCCACCCTACACTACTGCCACCCTACACTACTGCCACCCTCCACTACTGCCACCCTTACTACCGCCACCCTCCACTACTGCCACCCTACACTACTGCCACCCTACACTACTGCCACCCTCCACTACTGCCACCCTACACTACTGCCACCCTCCACTACTGCCACCCTACACTACTTGCCACCCTCCACTACTGCCACCCTCCACTACTGCCACCCTACACTACTGCCACCCTCCACTACTGCCACCCTCCACTACTGCCACCCTACACTACTGCCACCCTACACTACCGCCACCCTCCACTACTGCCACCCTCCACTACTGCCACCCTACACTACTGCCACCCTACACTACTGCCACCCTCCACTACTGCCACCCTACACTACTGCCACCCTCCACTACCACCACCCTACACTACCGCCACCCTCCACTACTGCCACCCTACACTACCGCCACCCTCCACTACTGCCACCCTCCACTACTGCCACCCTACACTACTGCCACCCTACACTACCGCCACCCTCCACTACTGCCACCCTACACTACTGCCACCCTACACTACTGCCACCCGCCACTACTGCCACCCTACACTACCACCACCCTCCACTACTGCCACCCTCCACTACTGCCACCCTACACTACTGCCACCCTCCACTACTGCCACCCTACACTATTGCCACCCTACACTACCACCACCCTACACTACCGCCACCCTCCACTACTGCCACCCTACACTACCGCCACCCTCCACTACTGCCACCCTACACTACTGCCACCCTCCACTACTGCCACCCTACACTACTGCCACCCTCCACTACTGCCACCCTACACTACTGCCACCCTACACTACTGCCACCCTCCACTACTGCCACCCTCCACTACTGCCACCCTCCACTACTGCCACCCTACACTACTGCCACCCTACACTACTGCCACCCTCCACTACTGCCACCCTCCACTACTGCCACCCTCCACTACTGCCACCCTACACTACTGCCACCCTCCACTACTGCCACCCTACACTACTGCCACCCTCCACTACTGCCACCCTACACTACTGCCACCCTACACTACTCCCACCCTCCACTACTGCCACCCTACACTACTGCCACCCTACACTACTGCCACCCTCCACTACTGCCACCCTCCACTACTGCCACCCTCCACTACTGCCACCCTACACTACTGCCACCCTCCACTACTGCCACCCTACACTACCGCCACCCTACACTACTGCCACCCTACACTACTGCCACCCTCCACTACTGCCACCCTCCAATACTGCCATCCTACACTACTGCCACCCTACACTACTGCCACCCTCCACTACTGCCACCCTCCAATCCTGCCATCCTACACTACTGCCACCCTACACTACAGCCACCCTACACTACTGCCACCCTTCACTACTGCCACCCTACACTACTGCCACCCTACACTACAGCCACCCTACACTACTGCCACCCTCCACTACTGCCACCCTTCACTACTGCCACCCTCCACTACTGCCACCCTCCACTACTGCAACCCTCCACTACTGCCACCCTCCACTACTGCCACCCTCCACTACTACCACCCTACACTACTGCCACCCTCCACTACTGCCACCCTCCACTACTGCCACCCTCCACTACTGCCACCCTCCACTACTGCCACCCTCCACTACTGCCACCCTACACTACTGCCACCCTCCACTACTGCCACCCTCCACTACTGCCACCCTCCACTACTGCCACCCTACACTACTGCCACCCCCCACTACCGCCACCCTCCACTACTGCCACCCTTCACTACCACCACCCTACACTACTGCCACCCTCCACTACTGCCACCCTACACTACTGCCACCCTCCACTACTGCCACCCTCCACTACTGCCACCCTCACCCTCCACTACTACCACCCTACACTACTGCCACCCTACACTACTGCCACCCTCCACTACTGCCACCCTACACTACTGCCACCCTCCACTACTGCCACCCTCCACTACTGCCACCCTACACTACTGCCACCCACCACTACTGCCACCCTACACTACTGCCACCCTCCACTACTGCCACCCTACACTACTGCCACCCTCCACTACCACCACCCTCCACTACCACCACCCTACACTACCGCCACCCTCAACTACCACCACCCTCCACTACTGCCACCCTCCACTACTGCCACCCTCCACTACCGCCACCCTACACTACTGCCACCCTACACTACTGCCACTCTCCACTACAGCCACCCTACGCTACTGCCACCCTACACTGCTGCCACCCTTCACTACTGCCACCCTACACTATCGCCACCCTCCACTACCACCACCCTCCACTACCGCCACCCTCCACTAGTGCCACCCTACACTACTGCCACCCTCCACTACTGCCACCCTACACTACCGCCACCCTACACTACTGCCACCCTACACTACTGCCACCCTCCACTACTGCCACCCTACACTACTGCCACCCTCCAATACCGCCACCCTACACTACTGCCACCCTCCACTACTGCCACCCTCCACTACTGCCACCCTCCACTACCGCCACCCTACACTACTGGCACCCTCCACTACCGCCACCCTCCACTACTGCCACCCTCCACTACTGCCACCCTCCACTACTGCCACCCTCCACTACTGCCACCCTCCACTACTGCCACCCTCCACTACCGCCACCCTACACTACTGCCACCCTCCACTACCGCCACCCTCCACTACTGCCACCCTACACTACTGCCACCCTACACTACTGCCACCCTACACTACTGCCACCCTACACTACTGCCACCCTCTACTACTGCCACCCTCCACTACTGCCACCCTCCACTACTGCCACCCTACACTACTGCCACCCTACACTACTGCCACCCTACACTACTGCCACCCTACACTACTGCCACCCTACACTACTACCACCCTCCACTACTGCCACCCTCCACTACTGCCACCCTCCACTACTGCCACCCTCCACTACTGCCATCCTACACTAATGCCACCCTCCACTACTGCCACCCTCCACTTCTGCCACCCTACACTACTGCCACCCTCCACTACTGCCACCCTCCACTACTGCCATCCTACACTACCGCCACCCTACACTACTGCCACCCTACACTACTGCCACCCTCCACTACTGCCACCCTCCACTACTGCCACCTTACACTACCGCCACCCTACACTACTGCACCCCACACTACTGCCACCCTCCACTACTGCTACCCTCCACTACTGCCTCCCTACACTACTGCCATCGTACACTACTGCCACCCTACACTACTGCCACCCTCCACTACTGCCACCCTCCACTACTGCCACCCTCCACTACTGCCATCCTACACTACTGCCACCCTCCACTACTGCCACCATCCACTACTGCCACCCTACACTACTGCCACCCTCCACTACTGCCACCCTCCACTACTGCCATCCTACACTACCGCCACCCTACACTACTGCCACCCTACACTACTGCCACCCTCCACTACTGCCACCCTCCACTACTGCCACCCTACACTACTGCCACCCTACACTACTGCCACCCTCCACTACTGCCACCCTCCACTACTGCCACCCTCCACTACTGCCACCCTACACTACTGCCACCCTACACTACTGCCACCCTCCACTACTGCCACCCTCCACTACTGCCACCCTCCACTACTGCCACCCTACACTACTGCCACCCTACACTACTGCCACCCTCCACTACTGCCACCCTCCACTACTGCCACCCTACACTACCACCACCCTCCACTACTGCCACCCTCCACTACTGCCACCCTACACTACTGCCACCCTACACTACTGCCACCCTCCACTACTGCCACCCTACACTACTGCCACCCTCCACTACTGCCACCCTCCACTACTGCCACCCTCTACTACTGCCACCCTACACTACTGCCATCCTCCACTACTGCCACCCTACACTACTGCCACCCTACACTACTGCCACCCTCCACTACTGCCACCCTACACTACTGCCACCCTCCACTACTGCCACCCTCCACTACTGCCACCCTCCACTACTGCCACCCTCCACTACCGCCACCCTCCACTACTGCCACCCTACACTACTGCCACCCTCCACTACTGCCACCCTCCACTACTGCCACCCTCCACTACTGCCACCCTCCACTACCGCCACCCTCTACTACTGCCACCCTCCACTACTGCCACCCTCCACTACCGCCATCCTACACTACTGCCACCCTACACTACTGCCACCCTACACTACTGCCACCCTACACTACTGCCACCCTCAACTACCACCACCCTACACTACTGCCACCCTACACTACTGCCACCCTACACTACTGCCACCCTCCACTACCGCCACCCTACACTTCCGCCACCCTACACTACTGCCACCCTCCACTACTGCCACCCTACACTACTGCCACCCTCCACTACTGCCACCCTACACTACTGCCACCCTCCACTACTGCCACCCTACACTACTGCCACCCTCCACTACTGCTACCCTACACTACTGCCACCCTCCACTACCACCACCCTACACTACTGCCACCCTACACTACTGCCGCCCTCCACTACCACCACCCTACACTACTGCCACCCTACACTACTGCCACACTACACTACTGCCACCCTCCACTACCGCCACCCTCCACTACCGCCACCCTACACTACCGCCACCCTACACTACTGCCACCCTCCACTACTGCCACCCTCCACTACTGCCACCCTACATTACTGCCACCCTCCACTACTGCCACCCTACACTACTGCCACCCTCCACTACTGCCACCCTACACTACTGCCACCCTCCACTACTGCCACCCTACACTACTGCCACCCTCCACTACTGCCACCCTACACTACTGCCACCCTCCACTACTGCCACCCTCCACTACTGCCACCTTACACTACTGCCACCCTCCATTACTGCCACCCTACACTACTGCCACCCTACACTACTGCCACCCTCCACTACTGCCACCCTTTACTACCGCCACCCTCCACTACTGCCACCCTACACTACTGCCACCCTACACTACTGCCACCCTCCACTACTGCCACCCTACACTACTGCCACCCTCCACTACTGCCACCCTACACTATTGCCACCCTCCACTACTGCCACCCTCCACTACTGCCACCCTACACTACTGCCACCCTCCACTACTGCCACCCTCCACTACTGCCACCCTACACTATTGCCACCCTACACTACCGCCACCCTCCACTACTGCCACCCTCCACTACTGCCACCCTACACTACTGCCACCCTACACTACTGCCACCCTCCACTACTGCCACCCTACACTACTGCCACCCTCCACTACCACCACCCTACACTACCGCCACCCTCCACTACTGCCACCCTACACTACCGCCACCCTCCACTACTGCCACCCTCCACTACTGCCACCCTACACTATTGCCACCCTACACTACCGCCACCCTCCACTACTGCCACCCTACACTACTGCCACCCTACACTACTGCCACCCGCCACTACTGCCACCCTACACTACCACCACCCTCCACTACTGCCACCCTCCACTACTGCCACCCTACACTACTGCCACCCTCCACTACTGCCACCCTACACTATTGCCACCCTACACTACCACCACCCTACACTACCGCCACCCTCCACTACTGCCACCCTACACTACCGCCACCCTCCACTACTGCCACCCTACACTACTGCCACCCTCCACTACTGCCACCCTACACTACTGCCACCCTCCACTACTGCCACCCTACACTACTGCCACCCTACACTACTGCCACCCTCCACTACTGCCACCCTCCACTACTGCCACCCTCCACTACTGCCACCCTACACTACTGCCACCCTACACTACTGCCACCCTCCACTACTGCCACCCTCCACTACTGCCACCCTCCACTACTGCCACCCTACACTACTGCCACCCTCCACTACTGCCACCCTACACTACTGCCACCCTCCACTACTGCCACCCTACACTACTGCCACCCTACACTACTCCCACCCTCCACTACTGCCACCCTACACTACTGCCACCCTACACTACTGCCACCCTCCACTACTGCCACCCTCCACTACTGCCACCCTCCACTACTGCCACCCTACACTACTGCCACCCTCCACTACTGCCACCCTACACTACCGCCACCCTACACTACTGCCACCCTACACTACTGCCACCCTCCACTACTGCCACCCTCCAATACTGCCATCCTACACTACTGCCACCCTACACTACTGCCACCCTCCACTACTGCCACCCTCCAATCCTGCCATCCTACACTACCGCCACCCTACACTACTGCCACCCTCCACTACCGCCACCCTCCACTACCGCCACCCTCCACTACCGCCACCTTACACTACTGCCACCCTCCACTACCGCCACCCTACACTACTGCCACCCTCCACTAGTGCCACCCTACACTACTGCCACCCTCCACTACTGCCTCCCTCCACTACCGCCACCCTCCACTACTGCCACCCTTTACTACCGCCACCCTCCACTACTGCCACCCTACACTACTGCCACCCTACACTACTGCCACCCTCCACTACTGCCACCCTACACTACTGCCACCCTCCACTACTGCCACCCTACACTATTGCCACCCTCCACTACTGCCACCCTCCACTACTGCCACCCTACACTACTGCCACCCTCCACTACTGCCACCCTCCACTACTGCCACCCTACACTATTGCCACCCTACACTACCGCCACCCTCCACTACTGCCACCCTCCACTACTGCCACCCTACACTACTGCCACCCTACACTACTGCCACCCTCCACTACTGCCACCCTACACTACTGCCACCCTCCACTACCACCACCCTACACTACCGCCACCCTCCACTACTGCCACCCTACACTACCGCCACCCTCCACTACTGCCACCCTCCACTACTGCCACCCTACACTATTGCCACCCTACACTACCGCCACCCTCCACTACTGCCACCCTACACTACTGCCACCCTACACTACTGCCACCCGCCACTACTGCCACCCTACACTACCACCACCCTCCACTACTGCCACCCTCCACTACTGCCACCCTACACTACTGCCACCCTCCACTACTGCCACCCTACACTATTGCCACCCTACACTACCACCACCCTACACTACCGCCACCCTCCACTACTGCCACCCTACACTACCGCCACCCTCCACTACTGCCACCCTACACTACTGCCACCCTCCACTACTGCCACCCTACACTACTGCCACCCTCCACTACTGCCACCCTACACTACTGCCACCCTACACTACTGCCACCCTCCACTACTGCCACCCTCCACTACTGCCACCCTCCACTACTGCCACCCTACACTACTGCCACCCTACACTACTGCCACCCTCCACTACTGCCACCCTCCACTACTGCCACCCTCCACTACTGCCACCCTACACTACTGCCACCCTCCACTACTGCCACCCTACACTACTGCCACCCTCCACTACTGCCACCCTACACTACTGCCACCCTACACTACTCCCACCCTCCACTACTGCCACCCTACACTACTGCCACCCTACACTACTGCCACCCTCCACTACTGCCACCCTCCACTACTGCCACCCTCCACTACTGCCACCCTACACTACTGCCACCCTCCACTACTGCCACCCTACACTACCGCCACCCTACACTACTGCCACCCTACACTACTGCCACCCTCCACTACTGCCACCCTCCAATACTGCCATCCTACACTACTGCCACCCTACACTACTGCCACCCTCCACTACTGCCACCCTCCAATCCTGCCATCCTACACTACCGCCACCCTACACTACTGCCACCCTCCACTACCGCCACCCTCCACTACCGCCACCCTCCACTACCGCCACCTTACACTACTGCCACCCTCCACTACCGCCACCCTACACTACTGCCACCCTCCACTAGTGCCACCCTACACTACTGCCACCCTCCACTACTGCCTCCCTCCACTACCGCCACCCTACACTACTGCCACCCTACACTACTGCCACCCTCCACTACTGCCACCCTCCACTACCGCCACCCTCCACTACTGCCACCCTCCACTACTGCCACCCTCCACTAGTGCCACCCTCCACTACTGCCACCCTCCACTACTGCCACCCTCCACTACCGCCACCCTCCACTACTGCCACCCTCCACTACTGCCACCCTCCACTACTGCCACCCTCCACTACTGCCACCCTACACTACTGCCACCCTCCACTACTGCAACCCTACACTACTGCCACCCTACACTACTGCCACCCTCCACTACTGCCACCCTCCACTACTGTCACCCTCCACTACTGCCACCCTCCACTACCGCCACCCTCCACTACTGCCACCCTCCACTGCTGCCACCCTACACTACTGCCACCCTCCACTACTGCCACTCTACACTACTGCCACCCTCCACTACTGCCACCCTCCACTACTGCCACCCTACACTACTGCCACCCTCCACTACCGCCACCCTCCACTACTGCCACCCTCCACTACTGCCACCCTCCACTACTGCCACCCTCCACTACTGCCACCCTCCACTACTGCCACCCTCCACTACTGCCACCTTCCAATACTGCCATCCTACACTACCGCCACCCTACACTACTGCCACCCTCCACTACCACCACCCTCCACTATAATCCACGACACTATACACCACGACACTATACTCCACGACACAATACACCACGACACTATACTCCACGACACTATACACCACGACACTATACACCACGACACTATACACCACGACACTATACTCCCCAACACTATATACCACGACACTATACTCCCCAACACTATACACCACGACACTATACACCACGACACTATACACCACGACACTATAGACCACGACACTATACACCACGACACTATACACCACGACACTATACTCCCCACCACTATACACCACGACACTATACACCACAACACTATACACCACGACACTATACACCACGACACTATTCTCCCCAACACTATACACTACGACACTCTACACTACGACACTATACATCACGATACTATACACCACGACACTAAACTCCACAACACTATACTTCACGACACCATACACCACGACACTCTACTCCACGACACTATACTCCACGACACTATACTCCACTACACTATACTCCACAACACTATACTTCACGACACCATACACTACGACACTATACTCCCCGACACTACTCAACACTATACTCCACGACACTATACTCCACGACACTATACTCCACGACACTATACTCCACGACATTATACTACACTGCACTATACACCACGACACTATACTCCACGACACTATACACCTCGACACTTTACACCACGACACTATACTGCACGACACTATATTCAATGACAATATACACCACGACACTATACTCCACGATTTTATACACCACTTCACTATACTCCACGACACTATACTCCACGACACTCTACACCACTTCACTATACTCCACGATTTTATACACCACTTCACTATACTCCACGACACTATACTCCACGACACTATACACCACGACACTATACTCCTCGACACTATACACCTCGACAATATACTCCACGATACTATACACCACGACACTATACACCACGACACTATACACCACGACACTATACTCCCCAACACTATACACCACGACACTATACTCCCCAACACTATACACCACGACACTATACACCACGACACTATACACCACGACACTATAGACCACGACACTATAGACCACGACACTATACACCACGACACTATACTCCCCACCACTATACACCACGACACTATACACCACAACACTATACACCACGACACTATACACCACGACACTATACTCCCCAACACTATACACTACGACACTATACATCACGACACTATACACCACGACACTATACTCAACGACACTATACTCCACGACACTATACACCACTTCACTATACTCCACGACACTATACTCCACGACACTATACACCACTTCACTATACTCAACGATTTTATACACCACTTCACTATACTCCACGACACTATACACCACTTCACTATACTCCACGACACTATACATTATGACACTATAATCCACGATACTATACACAACAACACTATACTCCACGACATTATACTCCACAACACTATACACCACGACACTATACTCCACGATAATATACACCATTTCACTATACTCCACGACACTATACATTATGACACTATAATCCACGATACTATACACCACAACACTATACTCCACGACATTATACTCCACAACACTATACACCACAACACTATACTCCACGACACTATACTCTACGACACTATACTACACGACACTATACACCACGACACTATACTCCACAACATTATAGTCCACGACACTATATTCCAAGACACTATTCTCCATGACATTATACACCTCGACACTATACACAACGATACTATACACCACGACACTATACTCCACGACACTATACATTATGACATTATACTCCACGACACTATACTGCACGACACTATACTCCACGACATTATACTCCACAACACTATACACCACAACACTATTCTCCACGACACTATACACAACGATACTATACTCCACGACACTACTCCACTACACTATACTCCACGACATTATACTCCACGACACTATACACAACGACACTATATTCCAAGGCACTATTCTCCATGACATTATACACCTAGACACTATACACAACGGTACTATACTCCACGACACTATACTCCACGACACTATACTGCACGACACTATACTCCACGACATTATACTCCATGACACTATACTCCACGACACTATACTCCACTATTCTCCACGACACTATACTTCACAACACTATACTCCACGACACTATACTCCACGACACTCTACACCATGACACTTTACTCCCGGACACTATACTCCGCGACACTATACTCCACGACACTATACTCCACACTATACTCAACGACACTATACTCCTCGACACTATACTCCACTACTCTAAACTCTACGACATTATACTCCACGACACTATACTCCACGACACTATACTCCTCTACACTATTCTCCACGACACTATACTCCTCTACACTATTCTCCACGACACTATACTTCACAACACTATACTACACGACACAATACTCCACGACACTATACTCCACAACACTATACTCCACGACACTATACACCACGACACTATAGGCACTATTAGTCCTAACATTGCCATCTTGATGACAGCATGAGTGATGATGTTGGGAGACGTATAGTGTCCAGAGTCTGTGTTGACATGGTTATTTACAACAATTGCGTGTTGTTTCTTAGAGTTAGACTTGATATGAGCACTTGGCAGTCAATGGTGGTGCTTGTTATTTATGATAGGTGAAATTTGTCAAGGTTTCTCCTCCATATGACTGATGAGTGGCAATTTTGAGTCGAGGCACCTGAGTGTGTGTTCAGCGTCAATGTTGATCGACAGTTGGGCATGGCTTGTGTGTTATTTCTTATAGAGTTATAATTGATGTGAGCACTTAATTGGCGGTCAGTGGTGGCGCTTCTTAATAAACTATATATACTCTCGTGATTTAGTTCTGTATGGGGTTTAAAGAAAAAACAGCATACAAATGTTATATCACAGAAAAAGAATTTATCATAAACTCATGTATTTTTCTTATAATATGGAAATGCATTCATATAATAGATAACAATATGAGTAGCCAAATTTCTGTAAATCCCCTACCATGTTGGAATCTGTGGAAATGAATGAGCAAATGTACTAGCTGCTGAAGGCGCTGAAGGAAACCACATTGGTTTAATTTTGAATACAAATGTCCATAGAGATTCAGAATGGAAACAATTATAGTTGAACATGCAGAGGAGTTTAAGAATCTGTGGTGAGAGTGAAGGACACAGCCTTCACAATTATACTTCAGAGAATGTAAACATCTAAGAGTCATTAGAAATATGTGTAGAATAATAAACCCTACAATGTTTGAGTTAGGTTAAACACCATTTGTCATATAGATACTGTTCTTAAAGATTCCCCCATTTTGCAACAGCAATATAACAGATAAGATTTTAAGGGTTGACGAACGTTAATCTTCTTGTTTGATAAACTGTGCACTGGAGACATAGTTAATAAGAACACGCCAATATATAAGACAACAAAACGTTTTCTGATTCTTTCACACTACTTTCCAGCAACATTTATAATTTATATAAATTATTTTAGGGATTAATACATAAATTATATATTTAAACATGATAATAGTGTCTAGTGGAATGCATAAGGAGTCAAATTGTGTTAAAAAGAGCAATTTTTAGAAAATTTGGAAAACTACTTTTTTCTGATCATAGAATAACTAAGTGTATTTTCAAGGTTTCATTCAGCCATTAAATATCTTTCACAATATATTTATGAATTTTACAAAAAACACCATAAATTTTATATTTAAACATGTAAAAACTATTTGTAATACATTAGGAACAAAATAATTGTAGATAAACAATTTATTATAAAACCTATGTGTTTGGATTTTTGGATTAAAATTTCTCAAAGGCTTTCCTGCACCATTCTCAATGCAAATCATTCCTACACCTAAGGGAAGAGATAGATGAACGTTTTCTATACGATTTGTGTTTGCTGGGTAATGCGTCCTGATGAGACACGCAAAGCATTCGGCAGACGATTAGATAAGCTCCATAGCTCACTGAAATCAGCTTTGACGTGTTCTAGATGGGAAGCAAAGGAAAGCCTCACCATAGGTAATGTGTGTAGACTACTGAGATTTGGTGCCATACAGCATCATGCCCCCCGAGGTCATACTAAAGGAAATACAAACTAAGGACTTTGGGCCAAACAACACTATTTGGGAATTAATGGATGAGATGATAGATTCCACTGAGAGGCTAAGGAACCGGGACGCTGCACAACACTGCCGTTTTCAGTGCAATCAATCCCCATAACCCTGCAAACGTTGTCACACGTTCTTTCCCTAGTAACATTCAGACACATGCTAGGTCTTCTCCACCCTCACATGGCCCCAGGTCATACTCCAGGACTAACTCTCCTCATTATCCTCCTCACCCGCAAACGCCAGAATGCTTTAACTGTGGCAAACCTGGCCACTGTTAGGCAAAATGCACATTAAACAGCACTCGTTACCAACCGCATGCAAGACATAACAGTGCAAGCAATACTGTATATCACAACCGTCCTTATTGCATATTTCACCACAGACCTGTACATGAAATGTCATACTGCCGAGCAGCTCGTGCACCATTCTGCACCTATCACCAGCTCCATGGTCATGACACTGTTGACTGTCGAGCTCGCCGAGGTTCTAATCAAGCTACCCCAACAACCTGCCAATAACCAACCACATACTGCAACCCCTAACCAGCGCCGACCGAGCCTTGCACATGCTCCTGCAACCCGACCTACTGCCCATGTTAGGTTCGCGAAGACTGACAGTCTCAACACAGATGGACACTGACTCGCGGCTGACAAACGGTGTTATAACCTTCACGAATAATGCAGACCAGACCTATGGGTACTTAGACCAGACCAGACCAGACTCGCAATCGGGGGAAGACATAGCAGCCTTTGTAAACCAGCATGACATAGGGAAGCGAGATGACCACCCTGCATAATCAGTACCTACCCATAACAGGTTTAATATATTAGCAGAGGAGGATACTGTACACCTCCTACATGCTGACAGTACTCACAATCATGTGCTTCAGACATCACGTCGACCACACCAGTCTCGTACTAACATGCCTAACAAAGACACAGAAGGACCTCTGATTACAACCACTCTGAAAGGTCGACAAGTTAAAATTTTCCTAGACACAGGAGCTAGAGTCATCATCATCAAAAAAGTCGCCTTGAATGACATACACAACAGACTTGTCGTATGCCAGCCATCTGTCTCCAACCTTAGTGAAGTTTCTGGAGGAATGACTGCAGTGTTGGGTGAAGCTGACAAAAAGTTGATAGTTGATGACAGATCAGTTGCCATGACCTGTTTACTTGTAGATAATATTCGGTTCCCAGGAGACATCCTTTTTAATTACTATCGATGCTTACCATTGGGAAACAACAATTGGTGACACAGTAGTACCTCTTTGTGGTGTGTTCCCCATGGGGACACGAGTTCACCAACCATAGGGACTATATCAGTTACATAAAAGCCAGGAGTGACCAAGATACACGTTACCAGACACGTCCAAACAAAGCCGTCACTCAATCACTTACTGACACCAGTCCATCACACAGCCACACAATATCACAGGTCGATGAAGTCAATGAATCTTTGCAAGGGGCCCCAGCAATTGTTCATTACCTTGCCTAGAGTCTAACATCAATCAAGTCAGAGGCATCTTACACCAAGACACCTTACTACATTCTCACACACTAACAAAGGTTATTGTCAAAATTCCTGGTGTACCTGACCTAGATCACGTAATAGCAGACAGTGACACATGTCAAATAAAAGGTACCTACATAGAACCGTCCTTTCATCAGATGCAGAACATATCTACTGCTGTTTATGTTGCAAATGTCACCAATGCCAACAGTCACCTCACATAGACACACATTGTATACTTCACCCATTGTTCGTTAGTGGTGCGAGTAGTGGATGAAGACTCTACTGAACTAATGGTACTTGCACTCTCTCATACGACAAATCGAAATCAGTTAGCGATCTCGTCTGAGCACCTTAGTCCCACTGACTTCCCAGACGCCCAAGCCCCCCATCCTCAACAAACACTTTTGTGGCACTGACAGGAGAACAACTTAGCATGACACACCTCATTACTCACAAAATTCCTCTTGAACCAGGTACTCAACCAATTTATGTACCCGCATATAGATTGCTTCATTCTCAACGAGCTGTTGCAGACCGTCATATTGACGAGAGGTTACACGGAGGTGTTTTTGAAGAAAGCACCTCTCCATGGAATGCTCCATTGATCATAGTACCCAAGAAGGATGGATGGCTCTTGCATCCCATCGTTGATTTCAGAAAACTTTACCATGTGACGATACCAGGTAGGTTTCCACTTCTCGTGCTCACTGACTTATTGCAGAACATAGGCCAGAATGAGGTTTCGTCTTCTCTTGATCTATTGCAAGGTTTTTGGCAAATACCACTTGATCCAGAAAGCCGAGAACTGACAGAGTTTTCAGTCCCTAATGGCCATTACTAGTACACCTGCATACCTTTTGGCTTACGCAGCAGCCCTATTACTTTCTCTAGGCTTATAACAAACTTGTTCCGACGAATGATAGGTAATACCCTCAAGGTTTACCTCAATGACCTCATAATCATATCCAAGGATGTACTGACCCACCTTCAAAGTTTAGAACTTGCTCTTCAGAAACTATCTGAAGCTAATTTGAAGATCAAACTTATCAAATGTGACTTTGTGAAAAAAAGAGATAAAGTTTCTAGGCCATAAAGTCATCTCACACGGTATTACCACTCTTAACTCAAAGATAGACACTGTGAAGAAGTATCCTGTCCCTCATAATGTTGATGCTGTACAAAACTTCATAGGCCTAACAGGATTCTATCGTCATTTCATCGCTGGCTATTCAGTGATTGAGTCTTCTCTCACTCACCTCCTTAAGAAAGACGTCCTATTCGCCAGGACAGCTGATCAGGAGAAAGCGTTTAAAACACTTAAAGAGGCTTTGATATCAGTTCACATTATCAAGTTCCCAGACTTCTCCAAATCGTTTGTCATAGTCACCAACGCAAGTAATATTGGATTAGGAGCCGTACTAACATAGACTAGCGACAGAAAAAAACATGCCATTGCATATGCAAGCTGAGTTCTCTCCAAAGCAGAAAAGAATACTCGACAACAGAACGAGAAGCTATAGCTGTAGTGTGGGCTCACAAACATTTCAGAGATATCATCTACAACTACCCTGTCCATGTACTGACGAAAAAATAGAACCAAATAGGTAAGTTTGCCCATTGGTCGCTCATAATACAAGAGTTCTTACCAACGTTTGGAAACTTACCTGGCAGACATAATGTAGTTGCCGATGCCCTCTCCCACTACGTCGCTCCTGTTCAGGTAGAATACCCTACGACAGACTTGCAAGATGTAGAAATAGCACAACAACAAGACCCAATGTGGGCACCGATTATAAGCTTTCTAATGAACCCGAAAACGACTCTTACAGTCAAGTCTCCTATGCCACTCAAAAAACTAGTACTCGTAAACCACGTACTCCACATGAAGGTTATGTTTGGCTCTCCTGCCAGAATGATACATCAGCCTGTTATTCCTGCGTCGATAGTACCTATCGTGTTGAAACTTGTCCATGACGCACAGTGCACATCCTGGCAAGGACTGCACCATAAAGCAGGCTTGCCTCGAGTATTACTGGCCCGAAATGGCAAAACAGATTAAACATCACGTGGATCAATGTCTAACCTGCCTAGCTAACAGAACCCATGTTGCTGGGCTGAACCCAATTCAGACTTACCCTACGACTAATGCACCTTGGGATCGTGTTTCTATGGACTTGCTAACGAACTTTGCTGAAATTTTCAAAGGTAATGAACATCTTCTAGTTGCGGTGGATAACTTCTCTAAATATGGGAAACTGGTTCCAATTCCAAACAAAACTGCATAATGCATTTCATAATAACATAATTTGCAGGTATGGTCCACCTAGGGTTATACTCTCGGTATAACTCTAGGTGGACTCCCGGCCGTTGTCAGTATACTGTACTGACAATGGCCCGGAATTCAACAATTCTGTTATGGAACAACTGGCTAAACTGTACAAAAATGAAAAGTGCAATATAATGCCTTATCAACCGGTTAGCAATGGTGTTGCTGAAAGAACAAATAAGAAATTAACAGTCAATAACGCACTCAGAGTAACAGTCAATCGGGACAGTCACAAATGGGATGAACTTATGCCAATCGTCCAAAGCTCGATAAACTCCTCTGTCAACTCCTCAATAGGAGATATACCTCACTCTGGGCTTTATCGGACAGACATGAGATTCCCTAATGCTCTCATATCCTCACCGCCTGTGTCACTTTACAACTATGATGATTATGTTAAAGTCAAACAAAGAGACACTCAATTGGTATTCCTGAGAGTCAAGGAATACCTATCTAAAGCTACTGACGATTTCACTAGGTTACAAAACGCTCATGCTAAACCTACAAAAATAGGACCTGGATCTTTAGTAATGATCCTCAACCAGCGAAGAGATGGTCCCATGTATACGCTGACTGAGAAGTTTCTTGGATCTTACAGAGTTCTTGAGCATATTACAGGTACCAAGTACAAGCTGGAAAACCTTGCTACAGGTGAACATGTAAATGAACATCTCAGTCACATGAAACTAGCCCGACTGACTGTTGACCAAGACAGCTCAGTACCTGTCAATGACCATGTAATGACTGACCCTACCACCGTGACACCCACTCTGGTCGAAGACACGAACTATGGTACCGCATCACCTGGTACTCATACTTACAACTTTCGGTCCTGACCAGTTATTTTGACAGTGCATCAACAACAGTCGGATGATACATGCTTGTGTGACTGTGGTATTCCTGTCTGTAAAGGACAATGGATGCGTTACATCAGCTCCTCACTTCCTGACTGCCAGTATGTAGCAGAAGATGACTATATTCGTGAAGAACTAGCCCCTAACATTCATAGTTTTTATGTCTAGTTGTAAGGGTAATGCTTACCATATTATAAACTAAGTAACCCGTTCATGCCTACTAACTTCTACCCCTTTTCCACTAGTTCTAATTAATTTTTTTACGAGAAAGCTCGTGTTGAGTGAGTACCCAACCATTGTATATGTTAGACACTTTTATGTACCATTCCCGCAGCATATCCGTTGAGGTTTCCTGAGAGAGTTAAACTGATTAACGCCTTTCTCAGTGGATTTTATACATCTGTTCTTTTTCCTTTGTCTCAAATGTATATAATATGATACCTACATAGCTCACCTTAATTCATAGTTTCAATCTTATGACTTCTCATACACTCACTGTTCAGGTCCTGGTGTTTTTGCCGCGTCCCTGCACTCCATATTTTAGTAGAACGTCACTTATACTCTGTACTATATCGTGCCTTTGTCAGCGTCTACCGATTATAATCTGCTTAACAGGTAACACTGTGGGTGTGCATCTTGATCCTTGCACACAACTTCTGGTCCACTGCCTCTACCTGCAGATGGACCTTCTGCCTCCAGTATGCTCAGACGTTTAACTAGTTAGTCATGATGCTCCATGGATAACTTAATTTTAGAATTATATTTAAGAAATGTACTCTATATTCATGTATGTCTGAGACTGGGTTGTGGATGTCTCAGAGCTTGTTTACAGCCACCATAGGTAAATAATCCTATACATAAATGTTAGTTAGGTTCACAACCAAAAAGTTTTTCAAGCAGATTGTTGAGGACGACGATGATAGCGTGCTAAGCGGAGTTGGACTCCCAGGGTATGGTGGGCATCATCTTGTTATGTCTACTCAGAACCTCTCAGAACTAGGTGCTCCTTGTGTGCTCGCCCGAGGGACAGCCGAAGGCCACACTCCATAATCAGATTGGCGTTAGCCCTCACCCAGCAGAGACACTTACGATAGCTAGTACGTGGCCCAGCATAAAATTTATAACTTTACTAGCAGCCGCTGAGCCACAGCAACTTTCTCTGTCCCTTTCTCCTCCCCACTATCCCAAACTCCCCGGTCTCATCGTCCTTCCTCACCATTACCCCCTTCCTTGTACCCTCATCCTCCACACTATCTCTCACTTCCGTCCCCTCGTCATCCCCCCCATTCCCCACTCCCTCGTCCGATGCCTTTCCAAAAGGTCTGATGTTCCCATCAGAAAATTGGGAATATAAAGTGAGCTGATGTTCCCATCACTCATATATAAGAAAAACAGTTAAACAAGAAATGAAAATATGAAACAAAATAAAAAATAAACTATACTCACGAAATGAATGGTATGGTAAACAAGACAGCTCAATTCCAACGGAATTCACACAAAATAATTAAATCAAAATGAAAATAAATAAAAATCTATGAATATGCAAGTTATCAATGCAATCAGAAACATAGAAATGAAATTGTAACATATTTAGTATAGCATGTGTGTTGCTCATACATGCAACAGATGGTGCTGATTTTCAAGAAAAGCATACTTTTACCTGTCACAGGTGTGTCATCTATACCTACGAATGAACGGTATGGTAAACAACACATCTCAATTCAACACAATGTCACACAAAATAATTCAATAAAAAATTAAATAAATCAAAATCTATGAAAATAAAATTTATCAATGCAATCAGAAACAATGAAATGGAATTCGTGACATATTTAGTATAGCGTGCATGTTGCTATTATGTGCAACAGATGGCGCTGTTTTGACAAAAATGCATGTTTTTCCCTGTCACAGGGGTGGCTTCTATATAGTAGGTATATAAAAAGACGCGCCTATTCGAATGCAACGTTGTGACAAAATTTCAAAGCAATCGGCGAAGAACTTTTGGAGATTACAGCATGTGTTGCTCTTACGTCCAACAGATGGCGCTGTTTTTCAAAAAAAGTCTGTTTTTTCCTGTCTCAGGTGAGGCATGTATATAGTAGATATATAAAAAGACACGCCTATTCGAATGCAACGTTGTGTCAAAATTTCAAACACTCAATAAAGAGGTTTCGACGATTTCCTTGACATGAAAAACTCAGTTTTCAGAAAAAGCATGTTTTTTTGTCGTCACAGACGTGACATCTATATAGTATGCATATAAGAACCTGGCCGGATGCGAATGAAACGTGTGAAAATTTCAAAGCAATCGGTGAAGAACTTTCGGAGATTAAGGGTTATGCACAAACGAAGTTTTTAATTTTTATTTATATCTATATAAATAAAAATGGAAAGGTTCATTTGTTCAACATCGCTAATCTCCGAAAGTTCTCCACCGATTGCTTTGAAATTTTCACACAATGTTCCATTCGCATCCGAGCGGGTTTTTATATACATACTATACTGATGTCACGTCTGTGACAAAAAACACATTTTTTTTTAATTGTGCTTTTCATGTGTTTTTCATGTGAGAGAAATCTTCAAAACTTCTTTTCCAATTGCTTTGAAATTTTGACATGACGTTGCATTCGAATAGATGCATGTTTTTATATACCACCTATACACATGTCTCACCAGTGATAGGGAAAAAACATGCTTTTTTAAAAAACAGTCTCATCTGTTGGACGTAAGAGCAACACACGCTTTAATCTCCCAGAGTTCTTCACCGATTGCTTTGAAATTCTGACACAACATTCCATTCGAATATGCGCGTGTTTTTATATACCTACTATATAGATGCCACCCCTCTGACAGGTAAAAACATGTTTTTTTAAAGAAAAACAGTGCCATCTGTTGCACGCAATAGCAACACACACGCTATACTAAATATGTTAATAATGTTCATAGATTTTGATTTATTTAAATTTTTATGGAATTATTTTGAGTGACATTGTTTTGGAATTAAGCTGTGTTGTTTACCATACCATTCATTTCGTAAGTATAAGTTTAGATGCCATACCTGTGACAGGTAAAAACATTTTTTTTAAGAAACGGTGCCATCTGTTGCACATAAGAGCCACACACTCTATAATAAGTATGGTACGATTCCATTTCAGTGTTTTTGATTGCATTGACAAATTTAATTTTCATACATGTCGATTTATTTTCATTGTGATATAATTATTTTTTGTGACTTTGCATTGGAACAGAGCTGTGTTGTTTATCATACCGTTCATTTCGTGAGTATACGTATAGATGCCACACCAGTGACAGGAAAAAACATGATTTAAACAAAAATAAGCGCCATCAGTTGCACGTAAGAACAAATTACGCTATACTAAATATGTTTCGATTCCATTTCAATGTTTCCGATTTCATTGACAAATTGAATTATCATAGCTTTCGATTTATTTTCATTTTGATTTAATCGTTTTGCATGACATTGCATTGGAATTGAGCTTTGTTATTTACCATACCGTTCATTTCGTGAGTATAGTTTATTTGTTTATTTTTTCAGTGTTTTTCATTTCGTTTTTAATGGTTTTCTTATATTTCAGTGATGGGAAAATGAGATGATTTGATGTTCCCAATTTTCTGATGGGAACATCAGATCATTTGGGAATGCATCGAACTAGGGAGTGGGGAAGACGAGGGAACGGGAGTGGAGGAGGGTGGGGACGACGAGGGGACATAGGATTGGGTAATGGTGGGGAGGATGAGGGGACGGGGGAGTTGGGGATGGTGGGGACGATGGGACAGGGGAATGGAGATTGGTGGGGAGGGGGGAAACAAAGACACATTGAAGTGGGGGAAGATGGGGAGGACGAGGGGAGGCGGGGAATGGTAGGGAGGACGAGGGGACGGGAGAGAGAGGGAGATGGGGAGAGGACGAGGGGACGGTGGAGTTGGGAATGGTTAGGAGGACGAGGGGAAGGTGGAGAGGTGGATGGTGAGGAGGACATAGGGATGGGGGAGTGAGGAATGGTTGGTAGGACGAGGGGACGGGGGAGGGGAGAATGGTGGAGAGGACTGGAAGACAGGGGAAGGGTTGCTGTTGCACAGCAACGTACATGCGTTGCTGAGCTGCAGCAATGTGTGCCCGGGTACAGCTAGTAGATAATGAAAAGAAAATGTCATGATTCTGTTGGGGTCTATCATATCTACACTGGAACTTGTGTATGGAGTCAGCCTCCACCACATCACTTCCTAATGCATTCCATTTGTCAATCACTCTAACACTAAAAAAGTTCTTACTAATATCTCTGTGGCACTCAATTTCCACCTGTGTCCCTTAGTGCGTGTGCCCTTTGTGATAAATAGCCTTTCTATCTGTCCTATCAATTCCTATAAGAATCATGTTGACTTGATCATGTTCCCCCTAACTCCTCTGTTTTCCAGCGACGTGAGATATATTTCCCATAGTCTCTCCTCATAGTTCATACTCCTCGGTTCGGATACTAGTCTGGTGGGAAACTTTTGAACGTTTTCCAGTTTAGTCTAATGCTTGAATATGGACTCCATGCTGGAACTGCATGCTCCAGGATTGGTCTGACATATGTGGAATACAAAGTTCTGTATGATTCTTTACACAGGTTTCTTATGTTGGCCAGCCTGGCATATGCCGCTGATGTTATTCTCTTGATGCGGGCTTCAGGAGAAAGGTCTGATGTGATATCAACCTCCAAGTCTTTCTCTCCTTCTGACTTTTGAAGAATTTCATCTCCCTAATGATACCTTGTATATGGCCTCCTGGTCCCTACACCAATCTTCATTACATTACATTTGCTTGGGTTAGACTCTAACAACCATTTGTTTGACCATTCCTGCAGCTTGTCCAGGTCTTATTGAAGCCTCAAGCTGTCCTCCTGTCTTAATCCTTCTCACAATTTTGGAATCGTCAGCAAACATTGAGGAGAATGAGTCTATACTCTCTGGGAGATCATTTACATATATCAGAAACAGGATAGGTCCGAGTACAAAGCCCTGTGGGACTCCACTGGTGACTCCATGCTAATCTGAGGTCTCACCCCTCAGTGTAACTCTCCTGCCTGTTTCTCCAGCTTATGTATCAGCCTCTTATGGGGTACTGTGTCAAAGGCTTCCCGACAGTCCAAGAAAATGCAGTCCACCAATCCTTCTCTTGCTTGCTTAATCTTTGTCACCTGATCGTAAAATTTTATTAAGCCAGTGAGGCAAGATTTACCCTTCCTGAACCCATGTCGGTGGTTTGTCACGAAGTACCTTCTCTCCAGATGAGTTACTAGGTTTTTTTCTCATGATATTCTCCATCACCTTGCATGGTATACAAGTTAAGGACACTGGCCTGTAGTTCAGTACCTTTTGCCTGTCGCCCTTTTTGTATATTGGGACTACATTAGCCGTCTTCCATATTTCAGGTAGGTCTTCCGTCTCCAGTGACCCTTTATACTCTTTCAGTACTCATGGTGAGATTCCTTCTGGACCAATAGCCTTACTCACGTTCAGATCCAAAAGTGTGTCTTGCCTCATTTCTTGTTATTTCGAACCCTTCCACGGCCGTCTGGTATACCTGTTCTCACCCATTCTAAGTTACATCACTTGTTCTTTCACTGTTGTTTTCCTCCTGATGTGACTGTGGAGTAGGTTTGGTTCGGTCTTGGCTTTATTTGCTATATCATTATCATACTTTTTCTCTGCTTCTCTTCTCGCAATAACATACTCATTCCTGGTTCACTAGTTTCTCGTTCTGATTCTGGTGTTCTGTTATTTCGGACGGTAATTCTACGTCTTTTTGTTCAGCTCCTTTGCTTCCATACATGCCCAATTAAACCACAATTTCTTCTTTTGCTTCTCGGATTTTTCCTTTTCGGCTGGGATAGACCAGTTTGCTGCCTCCTGACACTTTTGGGTGACATAGTCCATCATGTCTTGTACGAACTTAGCTCTGAGTTCTGTGTCCCATGGTATATCCATAAGGAAACTTCTCATATCCTTATAATTCCACTTTCGGTATGCCAGTCCTTTCTTTCCTAGTTATTTTGGGGGGGAGATAAATCCTAGCTCTACCAGGTAGTCAAAGATCAATACACTGTGATCTCTCATTCCCAAGGGTGCTTCCAACTTAACTTCCCGTATGTCCCACTCATTTAGGGGTAAATATCAGATCAAGCATAGCTGGTTCATCCTCTCCTCTTATTCTTGTCGTTCCCTTGATGTGTTGACTTATAATGTTTCTTGTTGCCACTTCCATCAGCTTAGCTCTCCCTGTGTCTAGTCTCCCTTGTGGGTCTCTGATCTCCCAGTCTATCTTCCCGTGGTTAAAGTCTCCTATGATTAGTAGTTCAGATCCATTCCTGCTAGCCACAGAAGCTGCCCTCTATATTATATTAATGGTGGTCATGTTGTTTCTATCATATTCCTGTCTGGGTCGTCTGTCATTAGGTGGGAGTTATATGACTACGACTATAAGTTTTTGTCCTCCAATTGCTATGGTACCTGTTATGTAGTCACAAGTGAAACTTTCACTTGATTGAAGTAGTAACTTGTATACTCACCTAGTTGTGCTTGCGGGGATTGAGCTCCGGCTCTTTGGTCCCGTTTCTCAACTGTCAATCAACTGATGTACAGATTCCTGAACCTACTGGGTTCTATCATATCTACATATGAAACTGTGTAAGGAGTCAGCCTCCACCACATCACTGTCTAATGCATTCCACTTGTTAACTACTCTGACACTGAAAAAGTTCTCTCTAATGTTCCTAAGGCTAATTTGAGTACTCAGTCTCCACCTGTTTCCCCTTGTTTGAATACCACCTGTGTTAAAAAGTATATCCTTATCTACACATTCAATTCCTCTGAGCATTTTGTAGGTAGTGATCATGTCTCCATTCTCTTCTGTTTTCCAGTGTCGTGAGGTGCATTTCACGCATCCTTTCCTCGTAACTCATGCCTCTTAGTTCTTGGACCAGCCTAGTGGCATACCTTTGGACTTTTTCCAGCTTCGTCTTATGATTGACAAGGTACGGGTTCCATGCTGGGGCCGCATACTCCAGGATTGGTCTTACATATGCGGTGTACAAGGTTCTGAATGATTCCTTACACAGGTTCCTGAAGGCTGTTCTGATGTTAGCCAGCCTCGCATATGCAACAGATGTAATTCTTTTGATGTTGACTTCAGGAGACAGGTTTTGTGTGATATCAACTCCTAGATCTTTCTCTCTGTCCGTTTCATGAAGTACATCATTTCCCATTCGGTATCCTATATCTGGCCTCCTGTTTCCACTGCCTAGTTTCATGACCTTGCATTTACTAGAGTTGAACTTTAGTAGCCATTTGTTGGACCATTCATTCAGTCTGCCTAGGTCATCTTGTAGCCTCCTACTATCATTCTCTGTTTTAATCCTCCTCATAATTTTTGCATCATCAGCAAACAATGAGAGGAACGATTCTATACCTTCTGGGAGATCATTTACATATATCAGGAACAGTATAGGTCCAAGGATTGAACCCTGCTGGTCTCCACTGGTGACGTCTCGCCAATCTGAGGCCTCACCCCTCACAGTGACTCGTTGTCTTCTGTTGCTTAGGTACTCCCTTATCCAATGGAATACCTTCCCTTTCACTCCTGCCCGCATCTTCAGCTTTTTCACTAGCCTCTTGTGTGGTACTGTGTCAAAGGCTTTCTGGCAATCCAAGAAAATGCAGTCTGCTTACCCCTCTCTTTCTTGCCGGATTTTTATTGCCTGGTCATAGAATTCAGTTAATCCTGTGAGGCAGGACATGCCATCCCTGAACCAATGTTGATGCTGTGTTACGAAGTTCTTTAGGTCCAGATGTTCCACAAGTTTTTTTCGCACAATCTTCTCTATCAGCTTGCATGGTATGCAAGTTAGGGACACTGACCTGTAGTTCAGTGCTTCCTGTCTATCCCCTTTCTTGTATATCGGGACTACATTAGCAGTCTTCCACATTTTTGGCAGTTCCCCTGTTACCAGTGACCTGTTATACACTACGGAGAGTGCCAGGCATAGTGCTTCTGCTCCTTATTATAGTATCCATGGGAAGATTCCATTCAGGCCTATAGCCTATGTCACATCCAACTCTAGCAAGAGATTCCTTACATCATATTATAGTCTGTGGGTTGGTGGTGTTGCTGTCGTCGTGCTCCTCCTTTACGGACAACCCAACCCACAACTCGGTAGAGTGCTTATACCTCACTAGGAGATCACACTAGGCACTTCTGGCTCTTGGGGAGGGGCTCAACGTCACACATTTAGGGGATGCGGCTCCAACACTTAGCCTCGTTGTCACGTGCACACACCCACTCGAGCCGCTGTGACTCCCCACTCTCTCCTTATGTGATATGATCTCCTCATTTCCCCTTTGACTTATTAGTATTACCTTCTACCCTGTCCACAGCAGTGGTTCTTGGTTCTTTCTCTCTCTCTCTCCTTCTGTACTATTTCATGGGAAGCCTCACTAGGACAAGGTCAAATACCAGCAAATTGGGATACATTTACTGAACAAAGCACATACACGATACATACACACATATAATAATAATGGATCCTATACTCTATAATATTACAATCAGGTTGCACTCCAACATCATCAGAACTCTATCATCAGCTTATCAAGTGGTATCCTCTCAACCTCCTCAAGTTGATCAAGTCTACATACACTGTTGTACCATCAGCAAGAGAATATATATATGTATCTATAAATGTGTACAAAGAAAATCAGCATTTGAATGCAATAACATATATCAGCATAAATGTTCCTTGCTACACTGCAATGATCAATCGATCACCCTATCAGTCCTAGAACGCATACATCTGTAGGTAATCCAGCCTACGACTGTAACTCTAAACTTCAGTATAAAACACTCCTTGACATAAGAATGCAAACAGTCACTCACCTCTCACTGCGTCTTGCACGCTAATGACAACCAAACACTATCAACTCCCTACAAGTAATCCACCAGAACTTCCCTTCCACCTCTGGAAGTTCACTACCCTAATATCCTTTGGTTCTTCCAGGCTTCACTACCAGGATCCTCTGCAGCTCCTCCAGGCTGCTATCATGAAGTTTCCTTGAGCAACTACGGTGCTTCACCCTTCTGCTAGGGTCCTCCACAGCTCTCTTGGCTGCTACACCATGAAGTTCCCTCGAGCAACTATGGTGCTTCACCACCTCTACAGAAACACGTGACACTCCTCTTCACTGCTTCTCCTCACAGCTCGAGGTCCTCTGCTTCACTACCTTGGAGTCTCATCAATTACTTCATCTATGCTGGCTTCGAAGTTCTCAGCAACTTCTTCCCCAAAGACAAACCTGCAACCCATCGACACTCCAATAAAATGTTTCCCCTTTAACACATAAACAAAAATAATCACACAATATGTTTGCCTCAAATCTCTATCTGTTCTCTACATACAGTGAGAGTGGACTCCCCCGTTTTGGGCGGGTCCATACTCCACCTCGCCCGGCGGCGGTCCTCACTCACGCTGGGAGGGTCTTCCACCGTCAGGAGCCGACTCCCTCAGTTGCCCGCCAGCGCTCAGAGGGGACGGACGTCGCTCCGTGTTCCCCCCTCTCCACTCTCTTATTTCAGGCTTTCTGCCTTATTAAAACATGTCTAACTTATCAATAAACATTGCTACTGTCGCTGGGCACACGACCAACTACAAGCAATCACTATGAACTGGCGTATATCGTGCTTACCACAGATTGTCTGGTCGAGGGAGCTCCTTCCTCTGACGAAGTTGGTCAGGGCGCTGCCACGGCCCACGATAATGCCTCTGGGCGATTTAATAAACACTTCTCATCGCCTGGGGCTTGAGACCACACGTCCCCAGCTCGATTCCACAGCTGGTACGTCTGCACACTTCAGCCTCTATATTTCTTAGACCTCCTGGTTAGGTCAGGCTTGATAGAATAATTCTTAAAGGGGAGACTCGTTTTTCGGCTACCTGGGATCATAACATTCCCTCCCCCTTGTTTTGAGAATTATTCTAGTGGCTAGGCTCGAGATAACGCATCAGCCACTACATTGTCTCGCCCTCTTATGTGCGTTATCACCAGGTCATACTCTTGGAGCGATAAAAACCATCTGGTTAATCTCTGGTTTGCATGCTTCATTTTCTTCAGGAAAACTAGGGGATTATGGTCTGTATACACTGTCACTGGGTGTCCTCCCCCACTCACATACACTTCAAAATGTTTCAATGCCATCGCCAGGGCCAAAGTCTCTTTCTCGACTGTACTGTACGACCTCTGGTGCTTAACGAACTTCTTCGAGAAGAAGGACACGGGGCGGTAAATTTCATCATTCTGCTGTGTCAGTACAGCTCCGGCCCCTATATCACTGGCATCTACAAATAACGTAAACGGCGCTCCAAAATTGGGTGACACTAGTACAGGCGCCTCGGTCAACAGTCTTTTGGTCTTTTCAAATGCCTCTTGTGCTGTTGCATTTCACTCCCACTTCTTGCTCTTTGATAGCAAACTCGTCATAGGAGCGGCTATGGTGGAGAAATTTTCACAGAACTTCCGGTAATATCCAATCATACCGAGGTATCTCAACAATTCTTTCTTACTCCTGGGTACCGGGAAGTTGTCAATGGCCTCCACCTTTGTTCTTACCGGAGCAATCTCGCCTTGCCCTACTATATACCCAAGGTACTCCAGGCGGGCTCTCCCGAACTCGCTTTTTGCTAAGTTGATCGTCATGTTGGCCTTCTCCAACCGATCGAACAAATCTAAAAGTCGATCCACGTGATCCTTCCAGGAATCAGTGAACACCACAATATCATCGATGTACACTGCACATCCAGTCACGCCTTGTAATACCTGATTCATTACTCGTTAAAACAACTACCACTATTCTTCATTCCGAACGGCACCACTTTATATTGGTACAAGCCGTCGGGTGTCACGAACGCTGAGATCCTCTTGGCCTCCTCAGACAGGGGAATCTGGTAGTATTCCTTCAGCAGGTCTATCTTCGAGACATACCGTGCACTCCCAATCTGATCTATGCAATCGTCAATGCGCGGTATCGGAAACGAGTCAGCGACCGTGACTGCATTCACCTTCCTATAATCGGTGCAGAACTGGTACGTGCCGTCACTCTTCTTCACGAGGAGGCACGGCGAACCCCAGTCACTGTCGCTAACCCCTGCCAAGTCGTTATCTAGCAGATACTTCACTTCTGCTCTCATTGCCGCCGCTTTCTCCGGGTTAACTCTGTAAGGGTGCTGCTTGATGGGCTCAGCACTCCCTACATTCACTTCGTGCACCGTTCCGCGGTGTCTTCTAGGCACGTCCGTGAATAACAACTTATTCCTCCGTAAGATCTCCACTAGCTCCTGGCGTTGGTCATCCTCCAAATGACCCAGACGCTCACCTATCTTGGCCAGGCTTTCCGTATTTGATATCTTCGCGCCATCGGCCCTCTCTAACTTACAGTTCTCCTCTTCTATCCCTTTGCCATCTCCTACACAAAGCACAGTCGCCTGCAATGGGGTTTCCATCTGTTCTTCATCGCCTAGAGGCTTATCTCTGTCATAGTACGTCTTTATCATGTTCACGTGGCAAACCTGTGACTTCCTCGGACGATCTGGCATGTGGATTACATAATTCACATCCCCTAATGCCTTCTGGATGGTATATGGTCCACAAAATCTCGACTCGTATATACTTCCTTTTACCGGTAGTAGGACTAACACCTGATCTCCTTCTTGAAATTTCCTGCCCTTTGCTTTCCTGCCGTGGTACCTTACCATCTCTGCCTGGGATGTTCTCAAATTTTCCTTGGCCAAATCTCTGGCCCTAGAGAGTCGCTCTTTAAAAGTTTTCACATATTGTCCCACGTCCACCTTAGGCCTATCCACGGTGAGCTGCTCCTTCAGCGCGCGCCCACTGGGCTCCTCACGGAGTGTCCGTACACCAGTTGAAATGGGGTGAATCCGAGTGATTCTACTACCGCATCCCTGATGGCGAACAACACGGATGGTAATGCCTCGTCCCAACTACTTCCTTCCTCAGCGCAGTATATCCTCAACAAGTTCTTTAGCGTTCCATGGAAACGCTCCAACGCTCCCTGCGACTGAGGGTGATACGGTGACGAGCGCACTTGCTCTACCTTCCATCCTCTCACAGTTTCCCTAAACAACTTCGACTGGAAGACACTCCCCTGGTCCGTCTGAATAACCTTGGGCATTCCTACCCACGCAATGTAGTTCTGTAGTCTATCCAGAACGGCTCTCGACGTCACTCTTCTCAGGGGGATTGCTTCGGGGAAACGGGTGGCCGTGCACAATATGGCCAGTAAGTACTCGTGGCCTTTTCTGGTCCTTGGCAACGGACCTACACAGTCTATCAAGACTCTCTGAAAAGGCTCGCCAAATGCCGGTATGGGCTTTAAGGGTGCCTTTGGTATAGCCGGAGCCGGCTTACCTGCACGTTGGCATGCCAAACATGTCCTACAATACTTCTTTACCTCCTTCCACACGTTCGGCCAGTAGAAGTGCTCCTGCACCTTATTTAAGGTCTTCTTCACCCCTAAGTGCCCTGCCATATCTACGGAGTGGGCTAGTTCTAACACAGCCGCCCTAAACTCCTTCGGCACTAACACTTGGTGCTTCTCCAACCATACCTTATCTGTGCCGGCTTTGTCCGGTCGCCACTTCCTCATTAGTACATCATCGTCCAAGTAGTAGTACACGGGGGACTCCGGACATGAGTTTTCCCCTTTTGCCTCCCTGATTAAAAATATAAACTCCTCTTTCTGAGCCCTAATCAGGTCCGCTCGGTTCACACTGAACTTTTCAGGTAGGGTCATCTTCACTTCCTGTCTCCTCGAATCCTCATTCTTCTGAGCTGGATCTTCATCGAACAGCCCAGACATGGCCATGTTGACCTCCTCCCTTGGTGGAGTCGACACTGCTATATCATCTCCAATGTCTTCCTCGGCGGCTACGTCCAACTCTGTCACTACACAAGCCGGGTATACGATGACTTGACTGTCCTCTGCTTCATCTTCAAGGATGCTGGCTAGATCTATCTTGTCCGGCATTCCACTTGTACCGCGGTCCTTCTGGTTCACCTCCGGCACAGCTTTTACTATCAGCTCTGGCAACACCTTGGACCCACACAAGTCGTTCCCCAGGATCACTTGGACTCCTGGAACAGGTATGTTGGGGCACACTCCCAACATCACCTCCGCCGACAAATAATCTGACTTCAACTGGACAGCACACACGGGCATGTCACTCTTAGACAACAACCCATGAACCTTTATCCTTCTACTGCCAGCTAACAGTCGATCATTTCTTATTAGGCCTCTCAGAATCAAGCTCTGATTGGCTCCAGTATCCCTGAGGATACTAACCTCCACCTCAGGTTGACCTTCTATGCCGACCCAACCTTTACTAATGAACGGCCTATACCGCTCGTTCATCAAATCTACCTTCTGTGGTTTGTCTTGTTGTACATCAACGTACTTCTTCCGGGGATCACATGTTGTCAGGGTCACGACTCTCTTGCCCTGCCGACAATCTCGCATCATGTGACCTGATCTGTTGCACTTGTAGCATCTCATTTGGGAAAAATCTCTCCTATACGCCCCCGAGTGGCTCTGACTCTGCCCACTCGTATTGGAGTTCCTCGGGCCAGATGTACTACTCATACTCTGTGGAGCTTCATTGGACTCTTGTCTCCTCTGCACATTTTTATTTTCCTGCTTACCTCCAGCAGTCGGACTCTGCAACTTTCCTTCCTGGGGCTTAAAACTAGCTAGTCTGCTAGTCTGCCCCCCAAAACTTCTTCCTCCCCAGACTCCACTGGGTCTGCTATTGCTGCGTCTCGCCTCGCTTTTCACTCTGTTCTCCCTCAAGCTCTTATATGCTTCGGTAATCATATCCGCCCTATCTGCGGCATCTTTCACCTCATTTATCCCTGCTTCTTGGATCTTGAACTTTGTTTCGGGATGCATCATCTCCAAGAACTTCTCCATGACCATCAGTTGCTTTAGGTCAGCGTAAGATCCAACTCCAGCAGCCTCAATCCACTTCTGGAATCGTCTTTCCAGATCCCTTGCTGTCTCAGCAAACGTACACGCTCCAACTTTGATCATCTCTCTGAAGCGCTTCCTATAAGCTTCTGGGGTTAACTGAAACGAGCGCAATATGCTGCTCTTTACTGTGGCATAATCCTGGCACTCTTCCAGTGACAATTGGGTGTATGCCTCCCTGGCTGCACCGGTCAATCTTAATTGGACCAGCTGGGCCCATTCCTCCTGTGGCCACTCTTTGATGCTGGCAACTTTTTCAAAATGCTCGAAGAAGCTCTCCGCCTCTTCGGGAACAAAGAAGGGAATGTCCTTCTCCCTAACCCTAACATCTGGTGAGTGTGATACCTGGGTGGTGCTCTCTGGCAACCCATGTTCAATCCTTTGTTCAGCCAAGGTTCTATTCGCTTCTATCTGCATTTGTTTTGTTCTCTCTTTTTCTTTTTCCACCTCTAGCCTTGCTTTCTCTTTTTCTTTCTCCTGTTCCAACTCCAGTTCCCTTATTCTGGTTTTCTCTTTTTCTTTCTCCTGTTCCAACTCCAGTTCCCCTATTCTGGTTTTCTCTTTTTCTTTCTCCTGTTCCAACTCCAGTTCCCTTATTCTGGTTTTCTCTTTTTCCTTCTCGGCTTCATTTTTCATCTGGAGTTCTAATTTCATCTTTTCCAGCTGGAACTGTCTCTCCTCACGCTGCATCTGGAGCTCTAACTGGAATCTTTCCAAGCTCCTATTTCGGCTACTCCTGCTACTGCGGCTACTCTTGCTACTCCTACTTGATCCCTGGGATCTCACTTCATCCTGAACCATCATCCTCCTTTCCACTTTCAGCTCCTTTTTGGGCTCCTTGTTCTGCCGCTTCATTTTTGGCTCTTAACTGTCTCAGGATCTCATCCTTCATCCCAGCTACTTTAGATGCTTTCAACCTAATGCACATTTTTCTGCTATTTGCTTCAATTGATCCCTCGTGCAACCTTCCAAGTCCTCAGGCTTGCCTGACTCCACAAACGCTTGCACCTTCTCCATCTTGTCCTGTGAGTCTTCCCAAGAGAGAGTATACACCTGCGGTCACACAGTTTATCTATTTCAGCAAGGGTGTACAAATCCACTCTTGGACAGGGTGTGGGTGTGTCAGTTCACTCTCCCGGACACAGGCCCCCAATTTATTATAGTCTGTGGGTTGGTGGTGTTGCTGTCGTCGTGTTCCTCCTTTACGGACAACCCAACCCACAACTCGGTAGAGTGCTTATACCTCACTAGGAGATCACACTAGGCACTTCTGGCTCTTGGGGAGGGGCTCAACGTCACACATTTAGGGGATGCGGCTCCAACACTTAGCCTCGTTGTCACGTGTACACACCCACTCGAGCCGCTGTGACTCCCCACTCTCTCCTTATGTGATATGATCTCCTCAATCCCCCTTTGACTTATTAGTATTACCTTCTACCCTGTCCACAGCAGTGGTTCTTGGTTCTTTCTCTCTCTTTCTCTCCTTCTGTACTATTTCATGGGAACCCTCACTAGGACAAGGTCAAATACCAGCAAATTGGGATACATTTACTGAACAAAGCACATACACGATACATACACACATAAAATAATAATGGATCCTACACTCTATAATATTACAATCAGGTTGCACTCCAACATCATCAGAACTCTATCATCAGCTTATCAAGTGGTATCCTCTCAACCTCCTCAAGTTGATCAAGTCTACATACACTGTTGTACCATCAGCAAGAGAATATATATATGTATCTATAAATGTGTACAAAGAAAATCAGCATTTGAATGCAATAACATATATCAGCATAAATGTTCCTTGCTACACTGCAATGATCAATCGATCACCCTATCAGTCCTAGAACGCATACATCTGTAGGTAATCCAGCCTACGACTGTAACTCTAAACTTCAGTATAAAACACTCCTTGACATAAGAATGCAAACAGTCACTCACCTCTCACTGCGTCTTGCACGCTAATGACAACCAAACACTATCAACTCCCTCCAAGTAATCCACCAGAACTTCCCTTCCACCTCTGGAAGTTCACTACCCTAATATCCTTAGGTTCTTCCAGGCTTCACTACCAGGATCCTCTGCAGCTCCTCCAGGCTGCTATCATGAAGTTTCCTTGAGCAACTACGGTGCTTCACCCTTCTGCTAGGGTCCTCCACAGCTCTCTTGGCTGCTACACCATGAAGTTCCCTCGAGCAACTATGGTGCTTCACCACCTCTACAGAAACACGTGACACTCCTCTTCACTGCTTCTCCTCACAGCTCGAGGTCCTCTGCTTCACTACCTTGGAGTCTCATCAATTACTTCATCTATGCTGGCTTCGAAGTTCTCAGCAACTTCTTCCCCAAAGACAAACCTGCAACCCATCGACACTCCAATAAAATGTTTCCCCTTTAACACATAAACAAAAATAATCACACAATATGTTTGCCTCAAATCTCTATCTGTCCTCTACATACAGTGAGAGTGGACTCCCCCGTTTTGGGCGGGTCCATACTCCACCTCGCCCGGCGGCGGTCCTCACTCACGCTGGGAGGGTCTTCCACCGTCAGGAGCCGACTCCCTCAGTTGCCCGCCAGCGCTCAGAGTGGATGGACGTCGCTCCGTGTTCCTCCCTCTCCACTCTCTTATTTCAGGCTTTCTGCCTTATTAAAACATGTCTAACTTATCAATAAACATTGCTACTGTCGCTGGGCACACGACCAACTACAAGCAATCACTATGAACTGGCGTATATCGTGCTTACCACAGATTGTCTGGTCGAGGGCGCTCCTTCCTCTGACGAAGTTGGTCAGGGCGCTGCCACGGCCCACGATAATGCCTCTGGGCGATTTAATAAACACTTCTCATCGCCTGGGACTTGAGACCACACGTCCCCAGCTCGATTCCACAGCTGGTACGTCTGCACACTTCTCTTCTCTTCGAGATATATCACTAGGGGTTCCCTTCTGACGGGAGCTCAACGGAGCGCGGCTTTCCCCTGCGATGTCTGGCACTCAAGTGAGGTCAAAGCCCCTCCAGAAACGAGCCTCACGCCTCTAGCAAAAATGTCCACATCTCCTAGCCAGTCATTTATCTATTTCCTTACTTACTGCCCATAATCTTAAACTGTCCATTGAATCCAACATACTATTTTTCATCTGTGTTATCGCCTCTATATTTCTTAGACCTCCTGGTTAGGTCAGGCTTGATAGAATAATTCTCAAAGGGGAGACTCGTTTTTCGGCTACCTGGGATCATAACAATCCCCACTGGAAGTCTCAAACTCTTCTAGTGATTCCTGGTTAACTATTCCCTCTCTTATCTCTGGAACTTCCCCTTGCATGTGAAGACCTCTTGGAATTTATTATTCACTTCCTCGCCCACTTCCTTGTCGTTTGTTGTGAATCTGTCTGCCCCTATCCACAATTTCATTACCTGTTCCTTTACTGTTGTTTTTCTCCTGATGTGGCTGTGCAGCAATTTAGGTTGAGTCTTTTGCCTTGCTTGCAACGTCATTTTCGTAATGCCTTTCTGTCTCTCTTCTCAACCTGGCATATTCATTCCCTGCACTCTGGTATGTTTCTCTGCTCTTGAGTGATCTGTTATTTCTATAGTTTCTCCATGCCCTTTTACTTTGCTGCTTAGCTAGCCTACATCTCTGATTAAAACATGGGTTTCTCATTTGCATTTCATTGTTTTCCTTTTGGACCGAGACAAACTTGTCTGCTGCCTCTTTACACTTCTGCATGATGTAGTCCATCATGTCTTGGGCCGTCTTTTCTCTGAGCTCTGTTTCTCATGTTATATCTGTTAGGAATTTCCTTCTCTCCTCATAGTTTCCCTTTCGGAATGCCAGCCTTTTGTTTTCAGTTCCCCTCCTCGAGTTCCTTAACCCTTCTTCAATCAGATACTCAAACGTCCGACACTGTGGTCGCTCATTCCTACTGGGGCCTCGAAACCGATATCCCTTATGTCGGAGTCGTTCGAGTGAAGACTAGGTCAAGTCTCTCTGGTTAATCGTTTCCTCTCATCCTTGTGGGTCCTCTGACAGGCTGGCTTAAGAAGTTTCTTGTCCCACCTCCAATAGTTTAGCTCTCCATGTATCCACACCTCCATGTGATTCCTTGTTCTCTCAGTCTATCCTTCTATGATTAAAGTCCCCCATGATGAGCAGATGAGATATATTTCTACAGGCAGCAGAGGCTTCCCTCTCATTTATAGTGTTAACTGCCATGTTGTTGTTGCCATACTCTTGCCTGAGTCTTCTATCATTGGGTGGAGGGTTATATATCACTGCTACTACTATTCTTGGTCCTCCCATTGCCATGGTACCTGTTATGTAGTCTCTGAATCCCTTGCAGCCTGGGATAGCCATCTCCTTGTAACTCCATTCCTTTCTCATTAGTAGAGCCACTCCACCTCCTCCCCTACCTTCCCCCTCTTTCCTTATTACTGCGTAGTCCTGGGAAAACACCTCAACCATTTTGATTCCTGAGAGTTTTGTTTGTGCGAGTCCGATTACATCTGGGTTCACTTCTTGTGTTCTTTCCCTTAGTTCACTTGCCTTGCTTGTAATCCCATCTATGTTTGAGTGCATCACCCTGAACTGACTCTCTTCTGTCCCTTCTCATTTTCTGTTGTTTCCCATGAAAGAGGGAAAGAGGGAGGATCCAGGATGGGAGGGCCTAAGGAGGGGGACCTGGGGGATATGGGGGGTGCGGGGGCTGGGAGGATCGGGTACGGGGAGAGTGGTGGTGGAGGAGAGAGGGCTTGGGGGGGGGGAGAAGAGAGGGCATGGGGGGGAGGGTGAGAAGGGGAGGTTAGGGGGGGAGTAAGAGGGGGAGGCTTGGGGGTGAGTGAGAGGGGGAGGCTTGGGTGGTATGGGGGGAGGGTGGGCTTGGGGGAATGAGGGGAAAAGGGTAGCCTTGGGGAGCAGAAGAGAAGGGAGGGATTAAAGGGGGGGGAGAGCTGAGGGTGGTGAGGAGGAAGGGAGGGCTTAGGGGAGTGGGGAAGAAAGGCGGGCTTAGAGTAGGTGGGGGAGAATGGAGGGCTTTGGGTGGGGGCGAACGGAGGGCTTAGGGATGGCGAAAACGGGGGTGGGGGCATGGGTGAGAAGGGAGGGCTTGGTGGGTTGGTGAGAAAGGAGGTCCTGGGGAGGGTGGTGAGTGGGGGGAAGATGCCCTAGGTGGGCACTTAATGGGGGGCTGGCTTGGGTTGAGGCAGGTAGGACGTCCATTGGTTGGAAGGTGGGAGTGGTGCTCCTCTCCCTGTGGCTGTTAAACTTGTGTATACTCACCTAGTTGCACTCACCTAGTTGTGTTTGCGGGGATTGTGTTCTGGCTCTTTGGTCCCGCCTCTTAACTGTCAATCAACAGGTGTACAGATTCCTGAGCCTATTGGGCTCTATCATATTTACACCTGAAACTGTGTATGGAGTCAGCCTCCACCACATCACCTCCTAATGAATTCCATTTGTCAACCACTCTGACACTAAACAAGTTCTTTCTAATATCTCTGTGGCTCATTTAGGCACTCAGTTTCCACTTGTGTCCCCTTGTGTTAAATAGCCTGTCTTTATCTACTCTATCAATTCCCTTGAGAATCTTGAATGTGGTGATCTAACTAACTTCTCTGTCTTCCAGCAAAGTGAGGTTTAATTCCCGTAGTCTCTCCTCGTAGCTCATACCTCTCAGCTCGAGTACTAGTCTGGTGGCAAACCTTTGAACCGTTTCCAGTTTAGTCTTATCCTTGACTTGATATGGACTCCATGCTGGGACTGCATACTCCAGGATTGGCCTGACATATGTGGTATACAAAGTTCTGTATGATTCTTTACCAAGATTCTGAATGCCGTTCGTATGTTGGCCAGCCTGGCATATGCCGCTGATGTTATCCTCTTGATATGGGCTGCTGGAGACAGGTCTGGCGTGATATCATCCCCCAAGTCTTTTTCTTTCTCTGACTCCTGAAGAATTTCCTCTCCCAGATGATACCTTGTATCTGACCTCCAGCTCCCCACACCTATCTTCATTACATTACATTTGGTTGGGTTAAACTCTAACAACCATTTGTTCGACCATTCCTTCAGCTTGTCTAGGTCTTCTTGAAGCCTCAAGCAGTCCTCTTCTGTCTTAATCCTTCTCATAATTTTGGCATCGTCCGCAAACATTGAGAGGAATGAATCTCTACCCTCCGGGAGATCATTTACATATATCAGAAACAGGATTGGTCCAAGTACAGAGCCCTGTGGGAATCCACTGGTGACTTCACGCCAATCGGAGGTCTCACCCCTCACTGTAACTCTCTGCTTCCTATTGCTTAGGTATTCCCTTATCCACTGAAGCACCTTACCAGCTACACCTGCCTGTCTCTCCTGCTTATGTACCAGCCTCTTATGCGGTACTGCATCAAAGGCTTTTAGACAATCCAAGAAAATGCAGGCCACACAGCCGTCTCTTTCTTGCTTAATCTTTGTCACCTGGTCGTAGAATTCAATTAAGCCTGTCAGGCAAGATTTACCCTCCCTGAACCCATGTTGGCGATTTGTCACGAAGTCCCTTCTCTCCAGATGTGATACCAGGTTTTTTCTCACGATCACCTCCATCACCTAGCATGGTATACAAGTCAAGGACACTGGCCTGTAGTTCAGTGCCTCTTGCCTGTCGCCCTTTTTGTATATTGGGACCACATTTGCCGTCTTCCATATTACTGGTAAGTCTCCCGTCTCCAGAGACCTACTATACACTATCGAGAGTGGCAAGCAAAGTGCCTCTGCACACACTTTCAGTACCCATTGTGAGATCCCGTCTGGACCAACAGCCTTTCTTACATCCAGATCCAGCAGGTGTCTCTTGACCTCCTCTCTCGTAATTTCGAACTCTTCTAAGGCCGCCTGGTTTACTTCCCTTTCTCCTAGCACAGTGACCTCACCTTGTTCTATTGTGAAGACCTCCTGGAACCTCTTGTTGAGTTCTTCACACACCTCTTTGTCATTCTCTGTATACCTGTCCTCGCCTGTTCTAAGTTTCACTACCTGTTCTTTCACTGTTGTTTTCCTTCTGATGTGACTGAGAAGTGGCTTTGGTTCGGTCTTGGCTTTGTTTGCTATATCATTTTCATAACTTTTCTCTGCTTCTCTTCTCACCCTGACATACTCATTCCTGGTTCTCTGGTATCTCTCTCTCTCTCTGCTTTCTGGTGTTCTGTTATTCCGGAAGTTCCTCCACGCCCTTTTGTTCAGTTTCTTTGCTTCCATACATGCCCTATTATACCATGGATTCTTCTTTTGCTTCTCGGATTTTTCCTTTTGGGCCGAGATGTACCTGCTTACTGCCTCCTGACACATTTAGGTGACATAGTCCATCATATCTTGTACTGACTTAGCTCTGAGGTCTGTGTCCCGAGATATTTCCCTTAGGAAGCTTCTCATCTCCTCATAATTTCCCTTTCGGTAAGCCATCCTTTTGTTTCCTAGTTCTTTTTTGGGGGAGATAATTCCTAGCTCTACCAGGTACTCAAAGTTCAATACACTGTGATCACTCATTCCCAAGGGTGCTTCCATCTTGACTTCCCTTATATCCACTCATTTAGGGTAAATATCACATCAAGCATTGCTTGTTCATCTTCTCCTCACATTCTTGTTGGGCCCTTGATGTGCTGGCTTAGAAAGTTTCTTGTTGCCACGTCTAGCAGCTTAGCTCTCCATGTTTCTGGTCCTCCATGTGGGTCTCTGCTCTCACAAACTCTCTTCCCATGGTTGAAGTCTCCTATGATTAATAGTCCAGATCCATTCCTGCTAGCAACAGAAGCTGCTCTCTATATTATGTTAATGGTGTCCATGTTGTTTCTATAATATTCCTGTCTGGGTCTTCTGTCATTTGGTGGTGGATTATATATAACTACGACTATAATTTTTTGCTCTCCAGTTGTTATTGTACCAGTTATGTAGTCACTGAAACCTTCACATCCCTGAACAACCATCTCCTCAAAATCCCGGCTTTTTCTTACAAACAGGGCTACACCACCACCACCTCTTCCTTCTCTCTCTTTCCTCATAACATAATAGTCCTGTGGGAACACTGCATTTGTTATGGTTTTCGTTAGCTTTGTTTCTGTGAAAGCCATTATGTCTGGATTTTCCTCTAGTACCCATTCTCCAAGTTCATTTGCTTTATTTGTAATTCCATCTATGTTAGTGTACATTGCCTAGAGGCTCACTTTCTTCTGTCCCTTCTCAAATCTCCTCCTTGGTGAGTGTTCTGCTAGTGGGGGAACCTGTTCCATGGGTGTGAGGATTTGTGAGGTGGATAACAGGGTTGCAGAGGATACTGGGATGAGGGGTCAAGTGAAGGGGGAGGGACAGGGAGTGTTTGGGGTAGGGGGGGGGGATTTTCTATGCAGAGGAGGATGGTGGAGTTGCCCTCCCCACTGGTGTTACTGGGTAGCTGGTTGTGGTTTCCCCCCTTGCCTCTGGGGGTGATGTATTAGGAGCTGTGATTTCCTGGTTTTCCCCCTCTCGCCCTGCACTTCTTCCCTGCTTCTGCCGCCATATCCCAAGAAAATGCAGGTGGTGTGAAAAATGTGAGGTGTGTGAAGAACTCAACAAGAGGTTCCAGAAGGTCTTCACAATAGAACAAGGTGAGGTCACTGTGCTAGGAGAAAGGGAAGTAAACCAGGCGGCCTTAGAAGAGTTCAAAATTATGAGAGAGGAGGTCAAGAGATACCTGCTGGATCTGGATGTAAGAAAGGCTGTTGGTCCAGATGGGATCTCTCCTCCCTCGTCATGTCCCTCTGGAGGAATACTTTCATTTAATTCTCCCACATGTTGCTGGTGGCTTTTCTTTGTTAGAATCGTGTCCTTTGTGTTCTCGTTTGCAAACACTATCTTTAACACACGGTCTCGGTCTTTTTTGTACCTGCCTAAACTGAAAACCCTTTCAATGCTATGCTCAGCCCCTTCCATGTCTAGTGCCTTCAGTATTTCATTCACTGCCGCTTTGTCCTTATCATTCCATTCTTTCCTATTAGAGCCTTCCTGCTCTTTAATACCTACAGCTACCACTGATCTTTTCCTTTGCAGCAGCTGGCTAGTGAAGCGTGCCACTTCCTGTGAGGTTGCTGCTTTCATGGCTACCTCCCTCACTGCAGTCATTACTTTAGAGTTTTGTTTTTTTAGCATTTCTGCAAATGTTGCTTTTATTGTGGCATTCTCTTCCAAAATACTATTACCACCTTCTCCCTGGGTGGTTATCTGAGTCTCAGCATCGATACTGTTCTCTTTGAGGGCTCTAATCTCCTCCTTTGTTGCTATCAGCTCTCTTTTTAGGTGGCTTATTTCATTCTTCATTTCCTGCATCTCATTCTTGATGTCCTCCAGAAACTTGGGGAACATTCCCTTCATTTCGTCCCCTGGACTTTTCCCTGTTCCCCTGTTAGCTCTGGCTGTCATGCTTGACCCTGTCACTAGTTGTCCCATGATAGGATTTGTCAGAAGGGCAGAGTGGGGTGGGGGAGAGAAAGAGAGAGAGAGAGAGAGAGAGAGAGAGAGAGAGAGAGAGAGAGAGAGAGAGAGAGAGAGAGAGAGAGAGAGAGAGAGAGAGAGAGAGAGAGAGAGAGAGAGAGAGAGAGAGAGAGAGAGAGAGAGAGAGAGAGAGAGAGAGAGAGAGAGAGAGAGAGAGAGAGAGAGAGAGAGAGAGAGAGAGAGAGAGAGAGAGAGAGAGAGAGAGAGAGAGAGAGAGAGAGAGAGAGAGAGAGAGAGAGAGAGAGAGAGAGAGAGAGAGAGAGAGAGAGAGAGAGAGAGAGAGAGAGAGAGAGAGAGAGAGAGAGAGAGAGAGAGAGAGAGAGAGAGAGAGAGAGAGAGAGAGAGAGAGAGAGAGAGAGAGAGAGAGAGAGAGAGAGAGAGAGAGAGAGAGAGAGAGAGAGAGAGAGAGAGAGAGAGAGAGAGAGAGAGAGAGAGAGAGAGAGAGAGAGAGAGAGAGAGAGAGAGAGAGAGAGAGAGAGAGAGAGAGAGAGAGAGAGAGAGAGAGAGAGAGAGAGAGAGAGAGAGAGAGAGAGAGAGAGAGAGAGAGAGAGAGAGAGAGAGAGAGAGAGAGAGAGAGAGAGAGAGAGAGAGAGAGAGAGAGAGAGAGAGAGAGAGAGAGAGAGAGAGAGAGAGAGAGAGAGAGAGAGAGAGAGAGAGAGAGAGAGAGAGAGAGAGAGAGAGAGAGAGAGAGAGAGAGAGAGAGAGAGAGAGAGAGAGAGAGAGAGAGAGAGAGAGAGAGAGAGAGAGAGAGAGAGAGAGAGAGAGAGAGAGAGAGAGAGAGAGAGAGAGAGAGAGAGAGAGAGAGAGAGAGAGAGAGAGAGAGAGAGAGAGAGAGAGAGAGAGAGAGAGAGAGAGAGAGAGAGAGAGAGAGAGAGAGAGAGAGAGAGAGAGAGAGAGAGAGAGAGAGAGAGAGAGAGAGAGAGAGAGAGAGAGAGAGAGAGAGAGAGAGAGAGAGAGAGAGAGAGAGAGAGAGAGAGAGAGAGAGAGAGAGAGAGAGAGAGAGAGAGAGAGAGAGAGAGAGAGAGAGAGAGAGAGAGAGAGAGAGAGAGAGAGAGAGAGAGAGAGAGAGAGAGAGAGAGAGAGAGAGAGAGAGAGAGAGAGAGAGAGAGAGAGAGAGAGAGAGAGAGAGAGAGAGAGAGAGAGAGAGAGAGAGAGAGAGAGAGAGAGAGACAGAGAGAGAGTGGGAGAGGGAGAGGGAGAGAGACAGAGAGAGAGTGGGAGAGGGAGAGGGAGAGAGGGGGAGAGAGTGGGGAAGGGTGAGCGAGGGGGAGAGTGTTTGTAACGGAGATTCTGGGGACTGGGGGTGGGGGGTGGGGGGGCGGAGATGGCGACCAGGTCAGATGGGGGGTAAGAGGGGGGGGGGGTGTAGTATAGTGAGGTCTTACCTCCTTTCCACAAAAGGTGTTAATCCTTTCTTCCCTGACTGAACGTTTGTGTGTAATTACTTAAGTGTAATTACCTAAGTGTAGTTACAGGATGAGAGCTACGCTCGTGGTGTCCCGTCTTCCAAGCACTCTTTGTCATATAACGCTTTGAAACTACTGACGGTCTTGGCCTCCACCACCTTCTCACCTAACTTGTTCCAACCGTCTATCACTCTGTTTGCGAAAGTGAATTTTCTTATATTTCTTTGGCATCTGTGTTTAGCTAGTTTATATCTATGACTTCTTGTTCTTAAAGTTCCAGGTCTCAGGAAATCTTCCCTATCGATTTTATCAATTCCTGTTATTATTTTTTATGTAGTGATCATATCACCTCTTTTTCTTCTGTCTTCCAGTGTTGGCATATTTAATGCCTCTAACCTCTCTTCGTAGCTCTTGCCCTTCAGTTCTGGGAGCCACTTAGTAGCATGTCTTTGCACCTTTTCCAGTTTGTTGATGTGCTTCTTAAGATATAGGCACCACACAACCGCTGCATATTCTAGCTTTGGCCTAACAAAAGTCGTGAACAATTTCTTTAGTATATCGCCATCCATGTATTTAAAAGCAATTCTGAAGTTAGAAAGTCTGGCATAGGCTCCTCGCACAATATTCTTTATGTGGTCCTCAGGTGATAGTTTTCTATCTAGAACCACCCCTAGATCTCTTTCTTTATCAGAATTCTTTAAAAATTTCTCACATAATATATAAGTGTGTGTGTGCGTGTGTACTCACCTAATTGTACTCACCTAATTGTGCTTGCGGGGGTTGAGCTCTGGCTCTTTGGTCCCGCCTCTCAACCGTCAATCAACTGGTGTACAGATTCCTGAGCCTATTGGGCTCTATCATATCTACATTTGAAACTGTGTATGGAGTCAGCCTCCACCACATCACTTCCTAATGCATTCCATTTACTAACTACTCTGACACTGAAAAAGTTCTTTCTAACGTCTCTGTGGCTTATTTGGGTACTCAGCTTCCACCTGTGTCCCCTTGTTCGCGTCCCACCAGTGTTGAATAGTTCATCCTTGTTTACCCGGTCGATTCCCCTGAGGATTTAGTAGGTTGTGATCATGTCCCCCCTTACTCTTCTGTCTTCCAGTGTCGTAAGGTGCATTTCCCGCAGCCTTTCCTCATAACTCATGCCTCTTAGTTCTGGGACTAGTCTAGTAGCATACCTTTGGACTTTTTCCAGCTTCGTCTTGTGCTTGACAAGGTACGGGCTCCATGCTGGGGCCGCATACTCCAGGATTGGTCTTACATATGTGGTGTACAAGATTCTGAATGATTCCTTACACAGGTTCCTGAACGCCGTTCTGATGTTAGCCAGCCTCGCATATGCCGCAGACGTTATTCTCTTTATGTGGGCTTCAGGAGACAGGTTTGGTGTGATATCAACTCCTAGATCTTTCTCTCTGTCTATTTCATTAAGTACTTCATCTCCTATTCTGTATCCTGTGCCTGGCCTCCTGTTTCCACTGCCTAGTTTCATTACTTTGCATTTACTCGGGTTGAACTTCAACAGCCATTTCTTGGACCATTCACTCAGTCTATCCAGGTCATCTTGTAGCCTCCTACTATCATCCTCTGTTTCAATCCTCCTCATAATTTTTGCATCGTCGGCAAACATTGAGAGGAACGAATCTATACCCTCTGGGAGATCATTTACATATACCAGAAACAGTATAGGTCCAAGGACTGACCCCTGCGGGACTCCACTTGTGACGTCTCGCCAATCTGAGACCTCACCCCTCACACAGACTCGTTGTCTCCTGTTGCTTAGGTACTCCTCTATCCACCCTATAGTACTCCTATATAGTACACCCTATAGTACTCCTCTATACTCCTCTGTGTGTGTGTGTGTTTTTGCGTGTGCGTGCGTGTGTGCGTGCATACGGACGTGGGCGTGCGCACATGCGCGTGCATGTGTGCGTGCGTGTATCACGAGTTCCCGTAAGCATTTACCTCTACCAAAAATGAGCAACTTTGAGATTTTAAATATATATGATATCCTGAACATGAATTTGATAATATTTTACTTCATTCTGTACACCTGATTAATTGACCAGAGAGGGGGTACATTCCAGTCTGCCTCCCGCTCACACAACCAGATGAGTAATGACGATGTATGGATGACAATGGTGATCCGTCATCTCCTTTCCACGTGGTGATTCACTAAGTTCTAGTAGATTGATGATGGCGGTTCTTGGGGTGTGTGTGTACTCACCTATTTATTTTGTGGTGGTTGAGCTCTGGCTCTTTGGTCCCACCTCTCAACTGTCAATCAACTGGTGTTCAGGTTCCTGAGCCTATTGGACTCTATCATATCTACACTTGAAACTGTGCATGGAGTCAGCCTCCACCACATCACTTCCTAATGCATTCCATTTGTCAACCTCTCTGACACTAAAAAAGTTCTTTCTAATATCTCTGTAGCTCATTTGGGCACTCAATTTCCTCCTGTGTCCCTTAGTGCGTGTGCCCCTTGTGTTAAATAGCATGTCATTATCTACCCTATCAATTCCTTTGAGAATTTTTCATGTGGTGATCATATCCCCCAACTCTTCTCTCTTCCAATGATGTGAGGTTTAACACCCTTAGTCTCTCCTCGTAGGTCATACCTCTCATCTCGGGTACTAGTCTGGTGGCAAACCTTTGAACCTTCTCTAGTTTAGTCTTATGCTTGACTAGATATGGACTCCATGCTGGAACTGCATACTCCAAAATTGGTCTGACATATGTGGTATACAAAGTTCCGAATGATTCCTTACTCATGTTTCTAAAGACCGTTCTTATGTGGGGCAATCTGGCATATGCCGCTGATGTTATCCTCTTGATATGGGCTTCAGGGGAAAGGTCTGGCATAATATCAACCCACAAGTCTTTCTCTCTCTCTGACTATTTAAGAATTTTATCTCCCAAATGATACCTTGTATCTGGTATTCTGCTCCCTACACCTATCTTCATTACATTACATTTGGTTGGAATAAACTCTAACAACAACTGTTTGTTCGACCATTCCTGCAGTTTGTCCAGGTCTTCCTGAAGCCTCAAGCTGTTCTCCTCTGTCTTAATCCTTCTCATAGTTTTGGCGTCGTCAGCAAACATTGAGAGGAATGAGTCTATACTCTCTGGAATATCATTTACGTATATCAGAAACAGGATAGGTCCGAGTACAGAGCCCAGTGGGACTCCACTGGTGACTTCACGCCAATCTGAGGTCTCACTCTTACTGTAACTCTCTGCTTCCTATTGCTTAGGTACTCCCTCATCCACTGGAGCGCCCTACCAGTTACTCCCGCCTGTTTCTCCAGCTTATGCATCAGTCTTTTATGGGGTACTGAGTCAAAGGTTTTCTGACAGTCCAAAAAGATGCAGTCCGCCCATTCTTCTCTTTCTTGTTTAATGTTTGTCACCTGATCGTAGAATTCTATTAAGCCTGTAAGGCAAGATTTATCCTCCCTGAACCCATGTTGATGGGTTGTCACGAAGGCCCTTCTCTGCAGATGAGTTACTAGGTTTTTTCTCACGATCTTCTCCATCACTTTGCATGGTATACAAGTTAAGGACACTGGCCTGTAGTTCAGTGCCTCTTGTCTGTCGCTTTTTTGTATATTGGGACTACATTAGCCGTTTCCATATTTCTGGTGTGTGTGTGTGTGTGTGTATATTTACCTAATTGTACTCACCTAATTGTGTCTGCAGGATCGAGCATTGACTTTTGGATCCCACCTTTCGAGCATCGGTTGTTTACAGCAATGACTATGGTCTTATTTCCCTATCATATTTAGTTTTAAGTATTTAGTATTTGCTTCCTCAACCTGTTCCTTAAGTGCATTCCATTTTCCCACTACTCTCACTCTAAAAGAAAACTTCCTAACATCCCTGTGACTCATCTGAGTTTACAGCTTCCACCCATGTCCCCTCGTTCTGTTACTATTCCGTTTGAACATTTCGTCTATGTTCACTCTGTCAATCCCCCTGAGTATTTTATACGATCCTATCATGCTCCCTCCTCTCCCTTCTTCTTTCTAGTGTCATAAGGCACAGTTCTCTCAGGCGCTCCTTATACACCATCCCTCGTAACTCTTGGACGAGTCTCGTTGCAAACCTCTGAACCTTTTCCAGTTTCCTTATATGTTTCTTCAGATGGGGACTCCATGAAGAGGCAGCATACTCTAAGACTGGCCTCACGTACAGTGTAAAGCGCCCTAAATGCCTCCTTACTTAGGTTTCTGAATGATGTTCTAACTTTTGCCAGTGTAAAGTACGCTGCTGTCGTTATCCTATTTATATGTGCTTCAGGAGATAGATTAGGTGTTACGTCCACGCCCAGGTCTCTTTCGCGCATCGTCACAGGTAGGCTGTTCCCCTTCATTGTGTACTGTCCCTTTGGTCTCCTATCTCCTAGTCCCATTTCCATAACTTTACATTTGCTCGTGTTGAACTCCAGTAGCCATTTCTCTGACCATCTCTTCAACCTGTTCAGGTCCTCTTGGAGGATCCTGCAATCCTCATCTGTCACAATTCTTCTCATCAACTTTGCATCATCCGCAAACATCGACATGTAGGACTCTACTCCGGTAAACATGTCGTTAACATACACTAGAAATAGAATTGGTCCCAGCACCGATCCATGTGGTACTCCACTTGTTACTGTTCGCCAGTCCGGCTTCTCGCCCCTTACCAAAACTCTTTGGCTTTTTCCCGTTAGGTAGTTCCTTATCCATGCTAGGACCTTTCCTCCCACCCCCGCCTGCTTCTCAAGTTTGAACAGCAGTCTCATGTGCGGTACTGTATCAAAGGCTCTTTGGCAGTCCAGAAATATGTAGTCTGCCCAACCATCTCTGTTCTATCTTATCCTCGTTATTTTATCCTAGAATTCCAAAAGGTTTGTTAGGCACGATTTCCCTTTCCAGAACCCATGTTGATGTTTGTTCACAAACCTAACGTTCTCCAGGTGTGCAACCAGTCGTAGCCTAATTATTCTTTCCAGTATTTTACAGGGGATGCTTGTCAGTGATACAGGTCTATAGTTAAGTGCCTCCTCCCTATCACCTTTCTTGAAGATCGGTACGACATTTGCCTTCTTCCAGCAACTGGGCAATTCTCCCGACATAAGTGACTCATTAAAGATCATTGCCAGAGGCACGCTGAGGAGCTGCGTTGCATTTTTTAGTATCCATGGTGATAATTTGTCTGGTCCAACTGCTTTAGTTGCATCCTGTGTTGTCAACTGTTTCATTACCTCCTCTGCTGTCACCTCTATATCTGATAGTCTTTCATCTAGGGTAATCCCTTCTAACAATGAGAGCTGCTCAGGCTCGGTAGTGAACACTCCATGGAAACTGGCATTCAGTGCCTCACAGATTTCCTTGTCACTTTCAGTATATTCCCCCCTCTGTTTTTCTTGGTCTTGTCACTTGGTCGTTTACCGACATTTTTCTTCTTATATGGCTCGATTTGATCGCGATGTCGTTCTCATAGTCCCTTTCCGATATTCGTCTTATGGTAATGTAATCGTTCCTAGCTCTGTTGCATCTGATCCTGTTGTCCTCTGTCTTTTGCCTTCTGTACTTCCTCCACTCCCGCCTGCTGGCCATTTTTGCTTCCTGACACTGTCTATTAAACCATGGGTTATTATATTCCCTCTTATATTTTTCCCTTTACTGTTGGTATAAATCTCTCTTCGGCCTCCTGGCATTTCTGTATGACTAGGTCCATCATATCTTGACCTGTTTTTCCTCTAATTTCTTCCTCCTACTGCACCTCTCTCAGATAGTCCCTTATCCTCCTATAGTCCCCTTTCCTGTAGTCAACTCTCCTTTCCCAGACCTCTTGTCCCATGGTCACAAGTCTGATTTCCATCATGTAGTCAAAGACTAGGACACAATGGTCGCTGGCCCCTAGAGGTATTTCATGTTCCAAATTCTCGATGTCTTCTACGTTCTGGGTGAAAATCAGGTCTAATAGGCTCAGTGCATTTCCTCCTCTTTCCCTTGTGTCTTCCTTTACATGTTGTGTTAGGAAATTCCTGTCTATAGCATCTACTAACTTTGCTCCCCACGTTTCGTCCCCTCCATGGGGATTTCTTGATTCCCAATTTATCTCTCCATGATTTAGGTCCCCCATGACCAGCAGCTTCGCTCTCATTCTGTGGGCTAGTGTTACTGCCTTCTGCAGTTCATCTATACATACCTTGTTGTTGTCATCATACTCATGCCTGGGTCGTCTACTGTTTGGTGGGGGATTGTAGATTACCACGATCACAATCTTCCTCCCATCTGCTGTCAGAGTTCCATGTATGGAGCTTGTGTTCTCATTGGTACCCCGATTTCTCAGGTCTTCAAAGTTCCCTTTCTGCTTTATTAAGAGTGCCACTCCCCCTCCCTGTCTCTGTGTCCTCTCTTTTCTTATCACCTGGCACCCCTCTGGAAGGATTGCTTCTGAGATCATGTCATTTATTTTAGTTTCCACAATTGCAACTATGTCACGATCAGCCTCACTCACTCTTTCTTTTATCTCTTCTGCTTTATTAGGTACCCAATCAGCATTGGTGTACCAAACCTTGAGATTCTTCATGGGAACTCTTGTACCAGAGTTCGCCCTTATTTTGGGGGTCTGAGGGAATATGGGGATGTCTGGGGGGGGGGGGAGCAAATGAGGGCTGGGGTGATCTGAGGGGTGTCTGGGGGATCCGGGCGGTGTTTGGGGTGATCCTGGGGGTGTCTGGGGGGGTCCGGGGGGTGAAAGGGGTCGGGAGGGGTGCTTGGGGGGCGAATTGGAACTAGGCATCTAGGAAGGTAGGTAGGAAGGTCTGGGATAGGGCCTTGGTAGGTAGGTCTGAAGTAGGAAGGGCATACTGGGTCTGAAGATTAGGGAGGGTCTGATAGGCATAGAGGGGTTGGGAGGTAGCGTAAGGTTAGGAGTCAGTTACAGGTTGAGAGGTTGCGGGGGAGAAGGATAGAGGGGGTGGGGGGAAGAGGGGCAGATGGAACATGGATAATGAGAATGGGAGGGAGGTTGTATTAGTCACAGGGAACTCAGGGGAAGGTGTGGGCATTGGGGCAGAAGGGGGGGGGGGAAGAGGGAAATGGAGGAAGAGGTAGGGGGGTCCCCCAGTCCTCCACGGGGGGTCCATGTGCCCCCCTCGCAAGGTGTGTGTGTGTGTGTGTGTGTGTGTGTGTGTGTGTGTGTGTGTGTGTGTGTGTGTGTGTGTGTGTGTGTGTGTGTGTGTGTGTGTGTGTGTGTGTGTGTGTACCCACCTAGTTGTACTCACCTAGTTGTGTCTGCAGGATCGAGCATTGACTCTTGGATCCCGCCTTTCGAGCATCGGTTGTTTACAGCAATGACTCCTGTCCCATTTCCCTATCATACCTGGTTTTAAAATTATGAATAGTATTTGCTTCCACAACCTGTTCCTGAACCGCATTCCATTTTCCCACTACTCTCACGCTAAAAGAAAACTTCCTAACATATCTGTGACTCATCTGAGTTTCCAGCTTCCATCCATGTCCCCTCGTTCTGTTACTATTCCGTGTGAACATTTCGTCTATGTCCACTCTGTCAATCCCTCTGAGTATTTTATACGTTCCTATCATGTCCCCCCTCTCCCTTCTTTTTAGTGTCGTAAGGCACAGTTCCCTCAGGCGCTCCTCATACCCCATCCCTCGTAGCTCTGGGACGAGTCTCGTTGCAAACCTCTGAACCTTTTCCAGTTTCATTATATGCTTCTTCAGATTGGAACTCCATGATGAGGCGGCATACTCTAAGACTGGCCTCACGTAGGCAGTGTAAAGCGCCCTAAATGCCTCCTTACTTAGGTTTCTGAATGATGTTCTAACTTTTGCTAGTGTAGAGTACGCTGCTGTCGTTATCCTATTTGTATGTGCCTCAGGAGATAGATTAGGTGTTATGTCCACACCCAGGTCTCTTTCGCGCATCGTCACAGGTAGGCTGTTCCCCTTCATTGTGTACTGTCCCTTTGGTCTCCTTCCTCCTAGTCCCATTTCCATAACTTTACATTTGCTAGCGTTGAATTCCAGTAGCCATTTCTCTGACCATCTCTGCAACCTGTTCAGGTCCTCTTGGAGGATCCTGCAATCCTCATCTGTCACAACTCTTCTCATCAACTTTGCGTCATCCGCAAACATCGACGTGTACTCACCTAATTGTGCTTGCGGGAGTTGAGCTTTGGCTCTTTGGTCCCGCCTCTCAACTGTCAATCAACTGGTGTACAGATTCCTTAGCCTACTGGGCTCTATCATATCTACATTTGAAACTGTGTATGGAGTCAGCCTCCACCACATCACTTCCTAGTGCATTCCATTTATTAACTACTCTGAGGAGTAGTGCATACACACGTGTGCGTGTGTTTGCACTACTGATTGACAGTAGCACACACACGTGTGCGTGTGTGTGTGTGTGTGTGTGTGTGTGTGTGTGTGTGTGTGTGTGTGTACTCACCTAGTTGTACTCACCTAGTTGTGTTTGCGGGGGTTGAGCTCTGGCTCTTTGGTCCCGCCTCTCAACCGTCAATCAACAGGTGTACAGATTCCTGAGCCTATTGGGCTCTATCATATCTACACTTGAAACTGTGTATGGAGTCAGCCTCCACCACATCACTTCCTAATGCATTCCATTTGTCAACCACTCTGACACTAAAAAAGTTCTTTCTAATATCTCTGTGGCTCATTTGGGCATGTGTGTGTGTGTGTGTGTGTGTGTGTGTGTGTGTGTGTGTGTGTGTGTGTGTGTGTGTACTCACCTATTTGTGCTTCCAGGATCGAGCATTGACTCTTGGATCCCGCCTTTCTAGCTATCGGTTGTTTACAGCAATGACTCCTGTCCCATTTCCCTATCATACCTAGTTTTAAAAGTATGAATAGTATTTGCTTCCACAACCTGTTCCCCAAGTGCATTCCATTTTTCTACTACTCTCACGCTAAAAGAAAACTTCCTAACATCTCTGTGACTCATCTGAGTTTCCAGTTTCCACCCATGTCCCCTCGTTCTGTTATTATTACGTGTGAACATTTCATCTATTTCCACTTTGTCAATTCCCCTGAGTATTTTATATGTCCCTATCATATCTCCTCTCTCCCTTCTTTTCTCTAGTGTCGTAAGGTGTGTGTGTGTGCGTGTATGTGTGTGTGTGTGTGTGTGTGTGTGTGTGTGTGTGTGTGTGTGTGTGTGTGTGTGTGTGTGTGTGTGTGTGTGTGTGTGTGTGTGTGTGTGTGTGTGTGTGGTGTGTGTGTATGTGTGTATGTGTGTGTGTGTGTGTACTCACCTATTTGTGCTTGCAGGATCGAGCATTGACTCTTGGATCGTGTGTGTGTGTGTGTGTGTGTGTGTGTGTGTGTACTCACCTAATTGTACTCACCTAATTGTGCTTGCGGGGGTTGAGCTCTGGCTCTTTGGTCCCGCCTCTCAACCGTCAATCAACTGGTGTACAGATTCCTGAGCCTATTGGGCTCTATCATATCTACATTTGAAACTGTGAATGGAGTCAGCCTCCACCACATCACTTCCTAATGCATTCCATTTGCTAACTACTCTGACACTGAAAAAGTTCTTTCTAACGTCTCTGTGGCTCATTTGGGTACTCAGCTTCCACCTGTGTCCCCTTGTTCGCGTCCCACCAGTGTTGAAAAGTTCGTCCTTGTTTACCCGGTCGATTCCCCTGAGGATTTTGTAGGTTGTGATCATGTCCCCCCTTACTCTTCTGTCTTCCAGTGTCGTGAGGTGCATTTCCCGCAGCCTTTCCTCATAACTCATGCCTCTTAGTTCTGGGACTAGTCTAGTAGCATACCTTTGGACTTTTTCCAGCTTCGTCTTGTGCTTGACAAGGTACGGGCTCCATGCTGGGGCCGCATACTCCAGGATTGGTCTTACATATGTGGTGTACAAGATGCTGAATGATTCCTTACACAGGTTCCTGAACGCCGTTCTGATGTTAGCCAGCCTCGAATATGCCGCAGACGTTATTCTCTTTATGTGGGCTTCAGGAGACAGGTTTGGTGTGATATCAACTCCTAGATCTTTCTCTCTGTCTGTTTCATTAAGTACTTCATCTCCTATTCTGTATCCTGTGCCTGGCCTCCTGTTTCCACTGCCTAGTTTCATTACTTTGCATTTACTCGGGTTGAACTTCAACAGCCATTTGTTGGACCATTCACTCAGTCTATCCAGGTCATCTTGTAGCCTCCTACTATCATCCTCTGTTTCAATCCTCCTCATAATTTTTGCATCGTCGGCAAACATTGAGAGGAACGAATCTATACCCTCTGGGAGATCATTTACATATACCAGAAACAGTATAGGTCCAAGGACTGACCCCTGCGGGACTCCACTTGTGACGTCTCGCCAATCTGAGACCTCACCCCTCACACAGACTCGTTGTCTCCTGTTGCTTAGGTATTCCTCTATCCACCGGAGTACCTTCCCTCTCACTCCAGCCTGCATCTCCAACTTTCGCACTAGCCTCTTGTGTGGCACTGTATCAAAGGCTTTCTGACAATCCAAAAATATGCAGTCTGCCCACCCTTCTCTTTCTTGCCTTATTTTTGTTGCCTGGTCGTAGAATTCAAGTAACCCTGTGAGGCAGGACCTGCCATCCCTGAACCCATGTTGATGCTGTGTTACAAAGTTCCTTCGCTCCAGATGCTCCACTAGTTTTTTTCGCACAATCTTCTCCATCAGCTTGCATGGTATGCAGGTTAGGGACACTGGCCTGTAGTTCAGTGCCTCCTGTCTATCCCCTTTCTTGTATATCGGGACTACGTTAGCTGCTTTCCAAGTATCTGGCAGTTCCCCTGTTGCCAGTGATTTGTTATACACTATGGAGAGTGGTAGGCTCAGTTCTCTTGCTCCTTCCTTTAGAACCCAAGGGGAGATTCCATCTGGGCCTATAGCCTTCGTCACGTCCAACTCTAGTAAACACTTCCTTACTTCCCCACTGGTAATCTCAAACTCTTCCAGTGGTTCCTGGTTAGCTATTCCCTCACTTACCTCTGGAATTTCTCCTTGTTCTAAGGTGAAGACCTCCTGGAATTTCTTATTCAATTCCTCACACACTTCCTTGTCATTTGTAGTGAATCCTTCCGCCCCTATCCTTAATCTCATAACCTGTTCCTTTACTGTTGTTTTTCTCCTAATGTGGCTATGCAACAATTTAGGCTGAGTCTTTGCCTTGCTTGCGATGTCATTTTCGTATTGTCTTTCTGCCTCTCTTCTCATCCTGACATATTCATTCCTGGCATTCTGGTATCTTTCTCTGCTCTCCAGTGTCCTGTTATTCCTATAGTTTCTCCATGCCCTTTTACTTTGCTGCTTAGCTAGCCTACATCTTTGATTAAACCATGGGTTTCTCATCTTCATTTCTCTGTTTTCCTTTTGGACTGGGACAAACTTGTTTGCTGCGTCCTTGCACTTCTGCGTGATGTAATCCATCATATCTTGGGCCGTCTTTCCCCTGAGCTCTGTTTCCCATGCTATATCTGTTAGGAATTTTCTTATCCCCTCATAGTTTCCCTTTCGGTATGCTAACCTTTTGGTTTCGGTATCCCTCCTCGAGTTCAATAACCCTTCTTCAATCAAGTACTCAAACACCAGTACACTGTGGTCGCTCATTCCTACTGGGTCCTCAAAACCGATTTCTCTTATGTCGGAGTCGTTCAGAGTGAAGACTAGGTCGAGTCTCGCTGGTTCGTCATTGCCTCTCATCCTTGTGGGTTCTCCGACATGCTGCGTTAAAAAGTTGCTTGTCACCACCTCCAATAGTTTGGCTCTCCACGTATCCTCGCCTCCATGCGGTTCCTTGTTCTCCCAGTCAATCTTTCCGTGATTGAAGTCGCCCATGATGAGCAGGTGGGATCTATTTCTACAGGCAGCAAAGGCTGCCCTCTCAATTATAGTGTTAACTGCCTTGTTGTTGTTTTCATACTCTTGACTGGGTCTCCTGTCATTTGGTGGAGGGTTGTATATTACTGCTACTACTATTCTTGGTCCTCCCATTGTTATGGTGCCTGCTATGTAGTCTCTGAACTCCTCACAGCCCGGGATGGCCATCTCCTTAAAACTCCATTCCCTTCTCATGAGTAGGGCCACTCCGCCTCCTCCTCTACCTTCCCTCTCTTTCCTTATTACTGTATACTCCTTGGGAAACACGGCATTCGTTATGATTCCAGAGAGTTTTGTTTCATTGAGTCCGATTACATCTGGGTTAACTTCTTGTGTGTGTGTGTGTGTGTGTGTGTGTGTGTGTGTGTGTGTGTGTGTGTGTGTGTGTGTGTGTGTGTGTGTGTGTGTGTGTGTGCGTGTGAGTGTGTGTGTGTGTGTGTGTGTGTGTGTGTGTGTGTGTGTGTGTGTGTGTGTGTGTGTGTTTAGGCTTGAATGGTTGGCAAATTCTATTTGTTCAACAGAATACATGACGGTATACATTGCTCATGAATGTACATTCTTAAGATGTCTGATCTCTAAATGCAGTAAATATAATACCTAAGAATTATCCTTATTTCACAATTTTATTACAATATTTGTAATAAGAAAATTTTTAAATTAAATTTATTTAAAAGTTTGTAAAATTATGACTTTTTTTCTATTTCATCCTCGGTTAAGACTTGCCGGACAAGAGGGAATTGCCATTCCTTCACACTGCGGCCAGATGGAGCGCCAGTCCTCTTCACATGATAAGTCTGCTGATGGACCACAGTGCTGAGATTAACGCTGTTGACCCCGAAGGTTAGTGTTCCAGTAATGTTCATATTATCTCTAAATTGTGGGTTCAGCAGGAGACCCCCAACCATCTCTTTAATTAATCCACTGACAAAGTTAACACTAATGCTATTGGCTATTATAAGTGGATGTAGCTCGATTATTTTGGTCAATTTGTCTTGATCATTTGTTATAATTTATCCTAGTTACCTGTTATTCTTGTGGCACTTTGCCGAGGAGATAGTTTGACAATTAATGGATATTCGGGGCAAACTTGAGATTAATATATTGGAAAGAAAATATATAAATTTCGCAAAACGTGGCCGATATTGATTGAATATTGACCTATATGTGGGGAAAATCTTCCAACATATAGTTTACTATAATCATAAATTAATTAATAAATCTAGATAAATATTTGACATACGGGGACTGTATCAATTGAATATAATTAGTTAGATTATTCCACTTCCACACTTTTTGGGGGTAGATCTAAAACTGCTAGATCTACCTAATAAACATTATATTGCATAATTTCAATAATACAATTCATCAGGAAAAAAGCGTTATGGTGTTAGTAAACTAACTACAATATCATAACAAAGTAATGATCAACACAGCTGTCAAGTAGATAATGAGAAGTGCATCTAACAGTCTTCCTATATCAGTACAATCCTGTCTCAATGTAAAGGTGTCTTGGACATATGGTTCTCCAGTCAAGATGATCCGCTCTCGTCACCTTTATTCCACGCTGTGAAAGGCATAATATGTAATTTCTATTGAACTACAGTTATATAAACTAATATCCATTGAAGGAATTCAATAATCCTACGTCCTAACGATTGGATAATCTATCACTGTAATTATGGCCATAAAGAATGATAAGATTGCTCATCCAACCGGACGTGGTGTCCTCGATGCTAGGTGAAGCAGGCAGCAACGTCTGGGACTCGTTAATGCACGGATGATCCCTATATTTTGCGACGCTAAATGGCGAGTTTCTCGGAACACCAGCAGAGGTGACGCGCGCATTCCCTAGCTTCCTATCTGTGAATAATCTCGACATACAAGTCACGATATTTTACTCTGTCTAACTACCTAATAAGACATTGCCGAAGTTATTTTACGTCGTAATAATGCACTTCAGGTATAAACAGACAGTTTTCCGCTGTTTATATTATTGAACCAAAGTGTCGTTATATGAACAACACATATGCATAGGTAATATTCAGTTCGTGACTTTATCCTGCCAGAATCAGCTGATGGCGGCTGTGGAAAATTCTACCTAGAAAAAGGAGGTATAATTTCTTTTAATGAATTAAATAAATTTCCAGTCTAAATTACCTAGTAAATTAAACAAAGATTAGACGGGGTTTAATTCGATTTATAAAAATAGTTTGTTCTCATAGGAACTGGGTGGCTGATGCCATCGCAGCCATGAATAATAGGAAGAATATGGCGGCACTATGTTCTTGTTAGTAATGTTAGTCAATTTAATTTCCTAGCACAATAAATTTATCTCATCGTACTAGGGGCTAGTATTTGGGGTGTGGGAAATGTGGGACAATATAAGCATGGGAGTAAACCATGTGTTAAGTGGAGGTAACAAGTTTCAACCAGTAGAGCAAGAGCTTGGGAGCCGCTAATAAGCTTCATGTGATTGTAAATCTTTGCATGTGAAAAGTTGTGGTCGTGTCAACACAGGTTTGATAGCATGTGAAGAATGCTGTGCTAATAACAATTAATGAATAAAGTATTCTGCACTAAACAGTAATACGAAAATATAAATTTTCAGGTAAAATGTTTATTTTACCTTACGTTTGTTAGGTAAAACGTGAGGTGTTAAGATAGTGATTACCTGTGGCAGTCATGTTCACTAACTCACATTGCTATTTAAATCGAGGCAGACACCTCTATGTCCAGTGCCAAATAAATTGAGTTATCCTCAGCAGAAGCGGTGAGCTTTACTTAGGTCAAGCTGCATCGCTGTTGCCGCGGCTGCCCTGATGACTTCATTCCTCCAACAGTTGATTTGTGACATCGGCCATGTTCTTAGTCTCCTGTCTCTGACTAATAATAACCCTGACGTCGCACTCACTCACTAAGACTCCTCTCTAATGAAGTCTTCAAGTACTCTCGTTCCTATCATAGTAGTAAGAGCTGTATCCTCAGGCTGCTCCACTACCGCCAAATGTGTTGTATTCTCATAAGAGTACGTTGCCCCGCGGGACCTCCACCTTCCTCCGTAGTCTCTGAACTGTATAGCCTGCACTGTTAAACTATGCCAACATGTCCACTGTCTCCACTGGTTGTGTCAACATTTATCATATATAGTGTCACTGGAGATTAACGTGATTTCGGATTGTCTGATAAAATAATGGCAGCAATCACTGGTCTGGCTCTTGTGATAAAAGGGTATTTGGCACTACACTTACCCGTCGTCCTGTTGAATGCTATAAATCTCTTCTTACCTTCATTTCCTTCTGTACAGCAACATATATGGCCACGACCCACTGGTTTATGGGTTGCGTCGGGACTGCCTCAAACACTTGACGGACGAACCTCACTCTTCGCATTATACACAAACATCTGAAGGGGATGTAATCACATCCCTATTCTGACCAAGGGTGCCCTCTTGGGTTCCACTAACGACAGTCGCTCCACCTTGTCACTTTTTGCTTTTCCACCCTGTCAGAAATGTTGCCAGCCTCACCTGTTATGGTCTTAATGCTCCCTCTGGTAATGCTCAACTTCCCACACTATCGCAAAACTGGCGATCTTCTCCTGGAGTGCTGGCGCCTACGTCTGCCCTTGTCCTCAGCTGTGAGACCAGTGATTCAATTCGCAAATCTGTTGTCCAGTCTTGGTGCTCGCTGATGACGTCACAGCATCACTATTGCTGATTGGCTGCGACTAGCTGCTTTACCCACTCTTGCCTCTCATTGTATAGTGACTTAGTCGGTGCCACAGCACTCGACGAACTCTCGTCCTCTTCCTCTGATCCTTGATGCTATTTTGTTTGGCCATTCACCCGTTGCCAGTACTTTAAAACTACATTTACCTCACAGGTGTGCCTTGTGCACTTTTATTATAATTTTAAACTTTCTTTGGGCCGTCTAGTAGTTCATTCGGTGGGAATAAATCACTCTTGATGAATGTAAGGCCTTAATTTAGACAGTGATCATAATACAATATTTTCATAGTTGAAATATTCAGTCACAGTGGAAAATACCATACGGATAAATAGCTTATTGTCCTGTTTAGACAGTATTTTTAGTAATGATGAGAACCACCATTCATATATTGAGGTAATGGACAATAAAAAAGCTGAATTTGCATACTGAATATGGGCAAACAAGATAAATTTTGTATGTATGTTGATAACAAAACTTAAAGCCAAGTTTTCCTTAATTTATAAATTCTCATTTTTTTATGAAATGATAAAGCTTTCCATAATATTATATGTGATTTTGAGTTTTCTTAATTTGAGTTAAAATAACATAGAAATATGACAAAACCTAACCTACCTAGCCTAACCTAACCTGAACTAACATAACTAAGTCAGTAATTCATGCTTTTAATAATATAATATTAACACTCTAGTCACTGAGAAACAAACTGTAATTAATCATCAACTATCACTTAAACTGATAAAATAACAATGTAATCACATATCACTGAGTCACCATAATAACGAGTACTCACCCAAAAAACTTTTGTCATTAAGTCACAGTCACTCACACAGGCCACTTGGACACCGTTACTGGACTAGATGGTTACAATCTTAAACTGACTAGTGTTTAATCTACCACACTTGAGTGGTGTGACATGCTTGAAGTGTCATGTCTGCCCCTCACTTTCTCAGCGGATCCACACACAGACAGCTCGTTGCGAGTGTTACTCTGTTTAATCTGAGAATGGGTGTTTGTTGTTAATTACTAAAACATGTACTAACCATGAATGAATCAGGATCTTGTAAGGGCTAAGGGAATGATGTTCTCAAACTTCCTCAAACTCTCTCTCTCTCTCTCTCTCTCTCTCTCTCTCTCTCTTTGACATAATGTACATGATAAATGCTCCAACTTTTCCGAATGGATCAACGTCTCAACACAATGTCGCAACATTATATATATATATATATATATATATATATATATATATATATATATATATATATATATATATATATATATATATATATATATATATATATATGTATATATATATATATATATATATATTGTGACGATAATCTCCTTCAAGAGATTGAGCCTGCTCTTCCCTCCATAATTACGTCGTCACAATTATATAAAACGACTATGGAAGACATGTCCAACAATGACAACAACACCAGCAAGGCTTGCCAGGGTGAGCAAAACGTATGCAGCCAGCCATCTGTTCGGACTCAAACCACCAAACTACATGTTGATCGCTGCCGGCTCCGCTGATTGGTCGCCGGTCTGGCTGCACCTGCACTCGCCCCCCCATACTACTTGATGTCTGGGGTCGCCCCAACTTCAGACCTCAGAATGTTCAGTGCTCTCATGGTCACCACTCCTCCCAGCTAGACGCTAGCGTGTACTGAGAGAAGTGGTGGCTTAAAGCCAATATTCCAACACCTCCCATTTACTTTGAATTGCACTTCTTGTTATTTTGCCTTAACGTAACTTTTCATTGTGTCATTTAATTATTCTTATTATTTTGATTGATTGATTTTATTATAAGAATTTGTTTGTGCATTTTATTCATGTTTTGATTTAATTAACGTAATTAAAATTTCATTGTTAAAGTTTACTTGTGTTTTGTGTGTCTTCTCCTTACCTTACCACAGACGAAGTTCCAGTTTTTTCTTTTTTTTTATAACTATGTGACGAGGCCATACCCCTAGCCTTAAACAGCCGAACACCAACGCGTTACCGTCACAAGTTATATGGGGGCCTGTCCTAGGAGCTTCACTCAGGTACTGGTGCCAAGTGGTAATTTATGGTAAGCGTATTTAACTTTGTTAACGTAGCTTTACTATTTTTCATATTCAATTTCATTTTTTATAAGGTGCGGTGTATTGTGCATTACGAGAGTAACATATAGTGAAGGTGAGACAACTTTGGATTACGTGGTGACTGTAGGCCTCAGTCATACTCTTAATTGGTCATCTCTCCCTCCTTGTTATTACTCGTGTTTACCATCTATGTCCCTTGAATATTTCTCATTCTGACAGATCATCATATTGGTACCCTGGTACTGTGGTCTGCCCCGGGTCAAGAGTACCCAATCTTCTGCAATCTGACTGTAGGAGGACAAAGAGGGCCATAGTTCCTCTAGCTCGAACTTTAGTTGCTGAATTGGGACCTCAGCAGCAGTTCTCGTCACAAGTTGACACCTCGCACCCCTACACGTCAGTCAGAGATGATGATACATACAACGGTAGGGAATTAGCTTATTTTTTCAGAGCACAAAAGTTCGCTAATTCTGTAAGTATCATATTAAATTCAGTGGGAAAAACTTGCTTTATGTCCTATAGAGACGTGGCAAGGTATGCCTACATCCTTGGACTACCAATTTTACTTTTGAAGCATTTGACTGTTTCACTTGTTTTCGAAACTTAGTTTCATTTGTTAGTAGGATTTTCTTGCCCTTATTCTCTTACATGAGTACCGGGTACAAGATTTCCTGCGCCCTTGATTTAATTTAATCATTTAATATCTTTCACTTAACGTTAATTGTTAAAGATCACACAGGATAGGTACCAGTTGCCACGTTGTCCTGTTTCTGACATTTCACTATTGAATATTCGTGTACCTTTATTTGCTAATTTCACCATGTTTCGTCTCCAAACTTTCCGTGCAAATCCAGCAGGTGAAATAGGGACTTTAAGTCGTGCCAAGAGGACTGAATTACAAACTCTTGCACATGAGTATCAACTAGAAGTTCCCTACCAAGCCAACAAAAATGACCTACACAACCTGTTGCTGGATTACTATTTAGAGCAAGGTAAGATAGACTCTGAAACTCATGAAACTTACTATATTGCAGATAAAACTGACTTGGCAACGATGAAACTTAAACTAGAGCTGGCTAAGATTGAACGTGAGCAGCAAAGGGAAGCCCTCGAACAACAAGAACGAGCAGCTGCCATACGGAGGGAAGAACAAGAACGAGGACTCGCCCTCCAAGAACGTGAGGTTGCACTACTCCAGGAGCGGGAACGAGTACAGCTTGAAGCACTCCAGGAGCGGGAACGCGTACAGCTTGAAACCAAACAACGCGAGTTGGAAATGCAACGTGAACATGACAAGCAACAAGCAACTCTGGCTCTAGAGTGTCGTCAACGTGAAATCGCCTTGGAAACTTCCCACTTCACTCAACGCCAACAAGCTACTGCCAATCTTCCCGTCAGTTTTAATATATCACATGCAAGTAAGTTAATGCCATCCTTTGTAGAAGCAGAAGTTGATGTGTTTTTCACCACCTTTGAAACCCTTGCTAATCAACTCCGTTGGCCTGTCGACCAATGGGCCACACTTCTCAGAGTCCATCTTACAGGTAGAGCTGCAGTCACACTCAGTACTTTGGCGTCTGAGAATGACTACTACACTCTGAAACAAGCAGTGTTGGACGCCTACCTACTTTCCACAGAAAGTTATAGAAGGAAATTCCGTGACCACCTGAAGGCAAGTACCACTACCTTCCTTGAGTTTGCTAACACGAAACGGAGGTATTTCATGAAATGGCTGGAAGCAGCACATGTCTCTACTTTTACAGAACTCGTCAACCTGATGCTTGTTGAAGAATTCTTGAGACGTGTGCCACCTCCTGTCCGCCTCTACTTAGCAGATAAAGAAGAAACCGACTACCTGAAGTGTGCTAAGTCGGCTGACACTTACAGCCTCATCCACCGGCTGACACCTGAACCATCCTCCAGTAAGAAGTCGTGGTACAGTTACGAGAAGGTGAGCCCCGATCAAGCTGGTTCACAACAGTACTGCAAGTATTGTAGACTCTATGGACATACCATAGACAAGTGTGGTAAGTCTCAATACAAGGGAACCACTGACCAACAAAGACCCAAACCAACTCCTCCTAAGTCCGGTAAGCCTGTGATGAATGTTGGTGTTGATGTTAATGATCTTTCTCTTTTCAGTAACCACCTGTATACTGGAACTGTCTCTGCCAACGGTTCAAATCCGGAGGGACGTTTCAAATTGAAGATCTTGAGGGACACAGCGGCTCTACAATCTATCATCTTGAAGTCGGCTGTGCCCAACATAGTCTACACCGGGGAAACAGTCTTCATCACTGACCTCACTGCTACCACTCCATACCCTCTCGCCAGAGTCCACCTGGATTGTCCCTACGTGAACGGAGAAGTCCAAGTCGCCGTCAGGGAAAAGCCTTTTCCCATGCCTGGAGTGCAACTTCTCCTAGGCAACGACTTGGCAGAAGACCTGCAACCGACCAACCTGATCGTCATGGACAAACCCCAGGTGTGTAACTCTGTGCCAATAAACCCTATTCTTGAGTATGTTCCAGCAGAGGTTCAAGAGAGTGATGAAGTTTCTCCTCCGGTTCTCGTGACCACCCGTGCACAAGCCGCACGTCCACAGCCAGCTGACTCTACTGCTACCGCTGTCCCTCAAGACCCTCAGAAACTACCCCCGCATCTGACCAAGTTGGAGTTCCGTAAGTTGCAGAGGGAAGATCTTACTTTAACACCATTGTTTTTCCAGGCTGAGACTCAACCCGACAGTATTCCTGGGTTCTTCCTAGAGAACGACTTGCTCTACCGCAGATATAGACCCAGTAAACTGAAGGAGGAGGACGATTGGGCCAACATCGAACAACTTGTGATTCCCACCAGCCTGCGGCCCACTATTCTACACCTGGCCCACGGAGCATTCTCCCACTACGGCTTCAACAAGACTTACCATGGGATTCGTCAAGACTACTACTGGCCAGGTATGGTAAATAACGTCAAACAGTACGTAAAACAGTGTCATACATGTCAGATGGCAGGCAAACCGAACGTCTCCATTCCCAGAGCACCACTGATTCCCATACAGGTGCCTGCGGAACCTTTCCACAGACTCATAATAGACTGTGTTGGTCCTTTACCTCGGACCAGTTCAGGTAACGCCTACATCCTAACCATCCTGTGTCCTACCACCAGATTTCCCATAGCAGTTCCAGTGAAGAACATCACGGCTGCTACGGTTATCAAACATCTATTGAAGATCTTCACTCAATACGGATTTCCCAGGGAGATTCAAAGTGACTGTGGCACCAACTTCACCAGTGATCTCTTCAAAAGGACACTGGAGGAGTTCAACATCAAACAGGTATTGTCCAGCCCCTATCATCCTGCTTCACAGGGTTCTCTTGAACGTAGTCATCAGACCATCAAAGCACTCTTGAAAAAGTTTTGTAGTGAAACCTCAAAGGATTGGGATAAGCAGATTGACCTAATAATGTGTATTTTCAGAAGTCTCCCCAATGAGTCCCTAGGAGTATCTCCTTATGAGATGCTCTACGGCCGTAAGTGCCGTACTCCCCTTAAGGCTTTCAAAGACTCTCTCAGAGATGCCACCTTCAGTGAGCATCAGAATGTGCCCCAGTTTCTTCAAAACCTTCAACACATTCTAGAGAGAGTCCACCGCTTTGCCCATGATAATCTATTGAAAGCCCAGGTGAGAATGAAGACTCATTACGACCAGACCAGCAAAGTAAGAAAATTCAAGCCGGGAGACTTCGTCCTTGCCTATTTTCCTATCCCAGGTTCACCTTTACAAAACAGATTTTCAGGACCCTACTGCGTCAAAGAGTGCAGAAACAACAACAACTACGTCATAGAAACTCCAGATAGGCGGCGGAAGACCCAGCTGTGCCACGTCAACCTCCTGAAGCAATATAATGGTACTCCTCCCACTGTCTTGACTAACTATTCCACATTCACAGAACCCTACATCCACAGTGAGACCTTCCCAGCTTCTCCTCCCGAAAGCACTGACAAGGAGTCAGCGCTTTCTAATTCCGAAATCCTTAATGATCTTCCCAAATACTTTCAGGATAATCATAGTGCACCTCTCGTCAAGATCTTCAGAGAACATCAAGAGTTGTTCAGAGATGATCCCCAAGAGTGTAATGTTACCCAGCACGACATCCAACTGCTCCCCGACACCCGGCCGATTCGTCAACCCTTCTACCGAATCAGCCCGAGCAAGAAGGAAGTCATGCGTGCTGAGGTGCAATACCTCTTGGATCATGGACTGGCTACACCTTGTGAGTCCCCCTGGGCCTCACCCTGTATCTTGGTGCCCAAACCCCAAGGTAAGGTGCGGTTGTGCACTGACTACCGTAAACTGAACTCTGTCACTGTCAAGGATGCTTACCCCTTGCCAAGGATAGATCACATCCTTGATGCCATTGGTAGTGCCCGGTACTTGTCCCAAGTGGACTTGCTTAAGGGGTACTATCAAGTGTGTCTAACGGAGCGCGCTAAAGAGATATCTGCCTTCATCACTCCTTTTGGACTTTTCAGATATGAACGCCTTCCTTTCGGACTAAGTAATGCCCCGGCCACCTTTCAAAGAGCTGTCAACCGTGTCATCCAGGGCTTGGATAACACATACGACTACCTGGACGATATCGTCGTAGCCTCCAACTCCTGGAGTGAACATCTGCTCCAGCTGCGACGTCTGTTCTCAAAGCTCATGACAGCCGGCCTCACCATCAACCTGGGCAAGTCCACTTTCGCGAAAGGTAAAGTGCGTTATCTGGGTCATGTTATTGGGAGTGGCAGCATAGCTCCGTTAGACTCACACACTCAAGCCATCCAACAGTATCCACAGCCTACCACCAGGAAGCAGCTCCTGCGCTTCCTTGGTCTTGCCTCTTACTACCGTAGGTTTGTGAGGAATTTCAGTACAGTCGCCACACCTCTAATTCTATTAACCAGTCCCAAGCAACGGTATAATTGGACCATACAGCAAACCGTTGCTTTTGAACAACTCAAATTCCTCCTCTGTTCTAACCCCATTCTCGCCTCTCCAGATATCACCAAGCCTTTCGTCCTTCATGTCGACGCCAGTGGTACCGGCGTTGGTGGTGTCCTGATGCAACAACGAGGCGAGGAGGTTCTACCTGTCAGCTACTACAGCTACAAACTGAAACCACACCAGAGGAACTACAGCACTATTGAAAAGGAGCTACTATCCATCGTCCTGAACCTCCAACACTTCGCTCCGTACCTACAAGGCGCCAGGTCTACCACCATCTTCTCAGACCACAACCCTCTCCGCTTCCTACATCAAGCCCAATTCACCAACCAGCGTCTTCTACGATGGGCTCTGTATTTACAAGACTTCAACCTGGAGATCCGCTATATCAAGGGTTCTGACAACACCATAGCCGATGCCCTCTCCAGAGTTTATGAAGTAGAAGCGACTCCATCCATTACTCCACCACATAACGACGTACTTCTTCCAGAACCGCAGGCTTCGGGGGAGAGTTGTGACGATAATCTCCTTCAAGAGATTGAGCCTGCTCTTCCCTCCATAATTACGTCGTCACAATTATATAAAACGACTATGGAAGACATGTCCAACAATGACAACAACACCAGCAAGGCTTGCCAGGGTGAGCAAAACGTATGCAGCCAGCCATCTGTTCGGACTCAAACCACCAAACTACATGTTGATCGCTGCCGGCTCCGCTGATTGGTCGCCGGTCTGGCTGCACCTGCACTCGCCCCCCCATACTACTTGATGTCTGGGGTCGCCCCAACTTCAGACCTCAGAATGTTCAGTGCTCTCGTGGTCACCACTCCTCCCAGCTAGACGCTAGCGTGTACTGAGAGAAGTGGTGGCTTAAAGCCAATATTCCAACACCTCCCATTTACTTTGTATTGCACTTCTTGTTATTTTGCCTTAACGTAACTTTTCATTGTGTCATTTAATTATTCTTATTATTTTGATTGATTGATTTTATTATAAGAATTTGTTTGTGCATTTTATTCATGTTTTGATTTAATTAACGTAATTAAAATTTCATTGTTAAAGTTTACTTGTGTTTTGTGTGTCTTCTCCTTACCTTACCACAGACGAAGTTCCAGTTTTTTCTTTTTTTTATAACTATGTGACGAGGCCATACCCCTAGCCTTAAACAGCCGAACACCAACGCGTTACCGTCACAATATATATATATATATATATATATATATATATATATATATTATTAAATATGACCGAAAAAGTAAGATTAATAATTCTAACACGAATTTTCTCAATCTTTCGTACATTACGCTTCACTGTTGGAGGTAAATCAAAAATCACTTCTCCAAAATTCATTTTTATTTCTTAGTCTGACGCGACACGGGCGCGTTTCGTAAAACTTATTACATTTTCAAAGACTTCACAAATACACAACTGATTAGAACTAGCGTTTCCCTGATTTTATATCTACATTTGAGTGAGGTGGGAAGGGTGATGTGGCATTACATTTGAGTGAGGTGGGAAGGGTGATGTGGCATTAACACAAGACAGAACACTAGAGGATATTAATAGGGTATTAAAAGTATCAACACAAGACAGAACACGAAACAATGGGTATTGAATAGAAGTGTTTGTAGAAAGCCTATTGGTCCATATTTCTTGATGCTTCTATATTGGAGCAGAGTCTTGAGGTGGGTAGAATATAGTTGTGCAATAATTGGCTGTTGATTGCTGGTGTTGACTTCTTGATGTGCAGTGCCTCGCAAACGTCAAGCCGCCTGCTATCGCTGTATCTATCGATGATTTCTGTGTTGTTTACTAGGATTTCTCTGGCGATGGTTTGGTTATGGGAAGAGATTATATGTTCCTTAATGGAGCCCTGTTGTTTATGCATCGTTAAACGCCTAGAAAGAGATGTTGTTGTCTTGCCTATATACTGGGTTTTTTGGAGCTTACAGTCCCCAAGTGGGCATTTGAAGGCATAGACGACGTTAGTCTCTTTTAAAGCGTTCTGTTTTGTGTCTGGAGAGTTTCTCATGAGTAGGCTGGCCGTTTTCCTGGTTTTATAGTAAATCGTCAGTTGTATCCTCTGATTTTTGTCTGTAGGGATAACGTTTCTATTAACAATATCTTTCAGGACCCTTTCCTCTGTTTTGTGAGCTGTGGAAAAGAAGTTCCTGTAAAATAGTCTAATAGGGGGTATAGGTGTTGTGTTAGTTGTCTCTTCGGAGGTTGCATGGCTTTTCACTTTCCTTCTTATGATGTCTTCGATGAAACCATTGGAGAAGCCGTTATTGACTAGGACCTGCCTTACCCTACAGAGTTCTTCGTCGACTTGCTTCCATTCCGAGCTGTGGCTGAGAGCACGGTCGACGTATGCGTTAACAACACTCCTCTTGTACCTGTCAGGGCAGTCGCTGTTGGCATTTAGGCACATTCCTATGTTTGTTTCCTTTGTGTAGACTGCAGTGTGGAAACCTCCGCCCTTTTCCATGACTGTTACATCTAGAAAAGGCAGCTTCCCATCCTTTTCCGTCTCGTAAGTGAAACGCAGCACGGAACTCTGCTCAAATGCCTCCTTCAGCTCCTGCAGATGCCTGACATCAGGTACCTGTGTAAAAATGTCGTCAACATACCTGCAGTATATGGCCGGTTTCAAGTTCATGTCGACTAAGACTTTTTGCTCGATGGTACCCATGTAGAAGTTTGCAAACAGGACACCTAGGGGAGAACCCATGGCGACCCCATCTACTTGCTTATACATGTGCCCATCCGGGCTCAAGAAGGGTGCCTCTTTAGTACAAGCTTGGAGTAGTTTCCTCAGAATACTTTCTGGCATGTCAAGAGGAGTACAGGCTGGATCACGATACACTCTGTCGGCTATCATTCCGATTGTCTCGTCCACAGGTACGTTGGTAAACAGCGATTCTACGTCCAACGAGGCTCTTATCCCTGTGGCCCGTGCGCCCCGCAGTAAGTCCACAAATTCCTTTGGAGACTTCAGGCTGAAGGCGCAAGGAACATAAGGAGTCAGCAGGCCGTTGAGTCGCTTCGCCAGTCTGTACGTGGGTGTGGGTATCTGGCTAATGATTGGCCGAAGTGGGTTTCCAGGCTTGTGCGTCTTGACATTTCCATACGCATATCCAGGTTTATATTCCCCAATGATCTTTGGCAGGTGGAGTCCGGATTTCTTGGCGTTCACAGTTTCGATCAGTTTGTTGACCTTTGCTTTTAATTCGGCTGTAGTGTCCTTCGTTACCCTTTGGAACTTAGTTTGGTCAGAGAGTATGATGTTCATTTTCGCCAGATATTCGTCTTTTTTAAGAATGACATATATTGGCGACTTGTCACCTCTCCTGACAACTATCTCCTTGTTCTCACGAAGGCTTTTAGCTGCCGCTTTGAGCTCGGGGGACAGTATGGTGCTTCTGTAATTGCCTCGATTCTTTCCTCCTCCTGCAATAAGTTCTGCTTGTAAGGTATCTTTGGTAGTGACCTTCTTTTGTGTCTCGAGGTCGAATATGTCGTCCAACAGAATTTCCAACTCTACTTTCCGGGCCATTTCAACTGTGAACGCCAAGAAATCCGGACTCCACCTGCCAAAGATCATTGGGGAATATAAACCTGGATATGCGTATGGAAATGTCAAGACGCACAAGCCTGGAAACCCACTTCGGCCAATCATTAGCCAGATACCCACACCCACGTACAGACTGGCGAAGCGACTCAACGGCCTGCTGACTCCTTATGTTCCTTGCGCCTTCAGCCTGAAGTCTCCAAAGGAATTTGTGGACTTACTGCGGGGCGCACGGGCCACAGGGATAAGAGCCTCGTTGGACGTAGAATCGCTGTTTACCAACGTACCTGTGGACGAGACAATCGGAATGATAGCCGACAGAGTGTATCGTGATCCAGCCTGTACTCCTCTTGACATGCCAGAAAGTATTCTGAGGAAACTACTCCAAGCTTGTACTAAAGAGGCACCCTTCTTGAGCCCGGATGGGCACATGTATAAGCAAGTAGATGGGGTCGCCATGGGTTCTCCCCTAGGTGTCCTGTTTGCAAACTTCTACATGGGTACCATCGAGCAAAAAGTCTTAGTCGACATGAACTTGAAACCGGCCATATACTGCAGGTATGTTGACGACATTTTTACACAGGTACCTGATGTCAGGCATCTGCAGGAGCTGAAGGAGGCATTTGAGCAGAGTTCCGTGCTGCGTTTCACTTACGAGACGGAAAAGGATGGGAAGCTGCCTTTTCTAGATGTAACAGTCATGGAAAAGGGCGGAGGTTTCCACACTGCAGTCTACACAAAGGAAACATAGGAATGTGCCTAAATGCCAACAGCGACTGCCCTGACAGGTACAAGAGGAGTGTTGTTAACGCATACGTCGACCGTGCTCTCAGCCACAGCTCGGAATGGAAGCAAGTCGACGAAGAACTCTGTAGGGTAAGGCAGGTCCTAGTCAATAACGGCTTCTCCAATGGTTTCATCGAAGACATCATAAGAAGGAAAGTGAAAAGCCATGCAACCTCCGAAGAGACAACTAACACAACACCTATACCCCCTATTAGACTATTTTACAGGAACTTCTTTTCCACAGCTCACAAAACAGAGGAAAGGGTCCTGAAAGATATTGTTAATAGAAACGTTATCCCTACAGACAAAAATCAGAGGATACAACTGACGATTTACTATAAAACCAGGAAAACGGCCAGCCTACTCATGAGAAACTCTCCAGACACAAAACAGAACGCTTTAAAAGAGACTAACGTCGTCTATGCCTTCAAATGCCCACTTGGGGACTGTAAGCTCCAAAAAACCCAGTATATAGGCAAGACAACAACATCTCTTTCTAGGCGTTTAACGATGCATAAACAACAGGGCTCCATTAAGGAACATATAATCTCTTCCCATAACCAAACCATCGCCAGAGAAATCCTAGTAAACAACACAGAAATCATCGATAGATACAGCGATAGCAGGCGGCTTGACGTTTGCGAGGCACTGCACATCAAGAAGTCAACACCAGCAATCAACAGCCAATTATTGCACAACTATATTCTACCCACCTCAAGACTCCGCTCCAATATAGAAGCATCAAGAAATATGGACCAATAGGCTTTCTACAAACACTTCTATTCAATACCCATTGTTTCGTGTTCTGTCTTGTGTTGATACTTTTAATACCCTATTAATATCCTCTAGTGTTCTGTCTTGTGTTAATGCCACATCACCCTTCCCACCTCACTCAAATGTAATGCCACATCACCCTTCCCACCTCACTCAAATGTAGATATAAAATCAGGGAAACGCTAGTTCTAATCAGTTGTGTATTTGTGAAGTCTTTGAAAATGTAATAAGTTTTACGAAACGCGCCCGTGTCGCGTCAGACTAAGAAATAAAAATGAATTTTGGAGAAGTGATTTTTGATTTACCTCCAACAGTGAAGCGTAATGTACGAAAGATTGAGAAAATTCGTGTTAGAATTATTAATCTTACTTTTTCGGTCATATTTAATAATATATGTCTACAGGAAAGACTGCTACCAAAATATACTAATATATATATATATATATATATATATGTATGTATATATATATATATATATATATATATATATATATATATATATATATATATATATATATATATATATATATATATATATATATATATATATATATATATATATATATATATATATATATATATATATATATATATATATATATATGTCGTACCTAGTAGCCAGAACTCACTTCTCAGCCTACTATGCAACCTAACCTAACCTAACTTTTTCGGCTACCAAACCGAACCTAACCTATAAAGATAGGTTAGGTTAGGTTAGGTAGGGTTGGTTAGGTTCGGTCATATATCTACGTTAATTTTAATTCCAAAAAAAAAAATTGACGTCATATATAATGAAATGGGTAGCTTTATCATTTCATTAGAAAAAAATTAGAAAAAATATATTAATTCATGAAAACTTGGCTTATTAGGCAAATCGGGCCTTGCATAGTAGGCTGAGAAGTACGTTCTGGCTACTAGGTACGACATATATATATATATATATATATATATATGTCGTACCTAGTAGCCAGAACGCACTTCTATGCCTACTATGCAAGGCCCGATTTGCCTAATAAGCCAAGTTTTCCTGAATTAATATATTTTCTCTAAATTTTTTCTTACGAAATGATAAAGCTACCCATTTCATTATGTATGAGGTTAATTTTTTTTTATTGGAGTTAAAATTAACGTAGATATATGACCGAACCTAACCAACCCTACCTAACCTAACCTAACCTATCTTTATAGGTTAGGTTAAGTTAGGTAACCAAAAAAGTTAGGTTAGGTTAGGTTAGGTAGGTTAGGTAGTATAAAAACAACTAATTCATGAAAACTTGGCTTATTAGACAAATCGGGCCTTGCATAGTAGGCAGAGAAGTGCATTCTGGCTATTAGGTACGACATATATATATATATATATATATATATATATATATATATATATATATATATATATATATATATATATATATATATATATATATATATTTTGAATAGACCAAAAGGGTAAGATTAATGATTGTAACAAGAATCTTCACAATATTTCTTACGTTTTTCTTCACTGTCGGGGGTAATTGAAAAATTAACTCTCCAAAGTTCATTTTCTCCTTCTTTTATATATGCTCTGATGCCTAAAAGCGTTTCACAAGGACTTCTCACAGATTACAGCACGAAGATGTTGATCTTGAAGTAAAACATCCTTGTTTCCTCATGCAGAATCACTGGAAAAGCAGATTTCTTGTACTTTACAATCCCGAACACTGCACTGTTCATGGGGGGAGGGGGTACTAGATATTCTAACCTTTTTGTGACATTAGTACTGGCTTCCGCAAAGTGGCCAGACTGCTTGTCAATACTTAAATTCGGTATTTCCTGCCGGAGGTACGATGCTCGGGTATTTCCATACCCAGGACCCCCACCCTTCCCTAAGGAACGAGTAGTGCACTTTCGTCTTTTCGAGGCCACAGGAGTTCACTTCATAGGTGCTAACTGGCATCAGGGATAAAATCCCTGTTAAGGCCTACATTTGCCTTTATACTTGTGCCACCATTTATCCAGGTTTTCCACAGGTTTTTCTGCACGCAGATCTTGCCCTAATTTGATGATATCTGTCAACGGGTCGAATCTGGTGGCTTATGAAACATGCCTGAGTGAGATCTGGGACTACCCAGTTGTTCGCACTACCCTGAATGAACGGCAGTGCAATTGGAAATTTGTACCACCCAGAGCAACGTGGCATGGCGTGTTGAATGAGAGAATTGTTGGGACAGTGAAATGCTGTATAAGGAAAACCTTGCAATGCTAAAAAACTAGAACTCCACACCGTTGTCACGGAAATAGAATCCAGAGGCAATAACCGACCGCTGACTTACCTTTTTGATGACATCTCACAACATGAGTCACTTAGTCCATCTCATTTGATGTATGGAGAACCTCTCAACCTTTTTGCGACCCTCACTGATGAGGACCTAAGAGATCCTTCATACATTGGGTAGAGCGACTTTGTTCAGCGTCATAAAGATCTGTTGCGAATAATCAGTCGGTGGAATGAAGTTTGGGATCTGGAGTATTTAACTGCTCTGCATGATTATTACTATGGGGCTACCAACCCCTGTAACATAATACAGTTACAACCTGTCGATGTTGTTCTGGTGGACAGCGAGAGCACATGCTCAGAGTGGCCTATAGACCGTATTGTCTCTGTTCACCCAGATAGTCAAGGACTCATGAAGACAGTAAAAGTGAAGTACAAAGTCACCACTAGCCTCATGTCATTAGAAAAGTTAGCACTATTGGAGTTGGCTGGAGAAGAAGTAATGAAGAGACCTACACAACTCTCAACTATAATAAGGGACATCCATCCTGTATGTAATGCCACACACAAGTGCACATTAAAATTAAAACAATATTTTAATAATTCTGATGAAGAGTAATAAAGTGTTCAGCGAGTCCTAAATAGTGGAATCCTACATGTATTCTCCCTCCCAGAATTATGTGGTAATTTCCCCCTTCCTAGATTATTAAAATTTATTTAATTATTATTTAATTACATATAATCCAGGAAAATATATGTCCTGTTTCATCAAATTATTAAAATAAATTTGAAGTTAAATTTCTCCTAAATAGGAGGATGTAATTAATTTATATATATTCATTATGAAAGCATATGAACTATGATGTCACCAAAATTATATGTAATAATTCGAATATGGGTCTATTTACAAATATTATTCATACAGTCTGAGAACTGATTGATGCTTATTTTCATTACATATATTTAACTTATAATATATAGCAATAAATACAAGATCAATATCACTCCTTCCCTAAAAGTATAAATTATCTCTCAAATAAAACGAGAGAGGGAGGATTGAGAGAGCAGCCATATTATTTGCCAAGACGAATCACACGCTGTGTTTGTTCCCTGAGTTCTCGTAAAATCACGTGATATTTTAAAGTTATACTTCACAGCGACATCGTCAATTATCGGGAAGTATCTCGTTTCCGGTTCTAGCACAAAGATTAGAGTGGCCATTCATTTTCGTACAAGTGTAAAGGCACTGCGGGCTCACCATAGCCCGTGTTACTTGGAACATTTTGTTCCAGGTAGCGAATCTTTAACAACAAAAACATTACAAGTGTAGTTCATGGTTAGAGGTATGACCGGCAGCCGACCACAATGGGTAAGACTTTTTCCACAAATAAATTGTGGTATTTAACTGAATTTATATGTCTGTAAATGTTGCATGCATTTTTTACAATGTAACATTCTGGCAGGCTGAGGTTGGAACTACATTTAAACATTGAGTTAAGGGTTTCTAAACTTAGACATATTGCGGCATGTAAGTGACGCCACAAGCCACATAGTCTATGTGGAAGTAACCAGCATGTGGGACTCATACGTGTTCAGACTGGAGCAACAGCCTCTTGAGCCAGATAAGCTGTTGCTCCATGTAATTACTAACTCAATTCACTTATACAATTTAAATAACCTGAATTATTTACTTAGTTTAACTAACTGATTTAATTTAGTTTAGTTGAATTTAAATATATAACACCCATAGTCTGTGTGGATCAATATGTGGGAAATTTAAACAATTCAGTCCACTAAGATTTCACTAAGCTTTTATGAAATAAATATTTAATTAGTTTAATTTCACAATTTTACGATGTTGAATTAAATGAAATTAATAAAATTAATAAAACTTCCCCACAGGAGTGTAATTTGGTGCTAGTTGGCAATTGATGTGTTGCTTGGTTTGCTTTATGTATAATGCCTCGCCGATGTCCAGTCTGTTGTTGCTGACGATTATTTTGGTGTTGTTTGTGAGCATATCTCTGGTGATGGTCTGGTTATGTTTAGTGAGTATATCTCTGGTGATGGTCTGGTTATGTTTAGTGAGTATATCTCTGGTGATGGTCTGGTTATGTTTAGTGAGTATATCTCTGGTGATGGTCTGGTTATGTTTAGTGAGTATATCTCTGGTGATGGTCTGGTTATGTTTAGTGAGTATATCTCTGGTGATGGTCTGGTTATGTTTAGTGAGTATATCTCTGGTGATGGTCTGGTTATGTTTAGTGAGTATATCTCTGGTGATGGTCTGGTTATGTTTAGTGAGTATATCTCTGGTGATGGTCTGGTTATGTTTAGTGAGTATATCTCTGGTGATGGTCTGGTTATGTTTAGTGAGTATATCTCTGGTGATGGTCTGGTTATGTTTAGTGAGTATATCTCTGGTGATGGTCTGGTTATGTTTAGTGAGTATATCTCTGGTGATGGTCTGGTTATGTTTAGTGAGTATATCTCTGGTGATGGTCTGATTATGTTTAGTGAGTATATCTCTGGTGATGGTCTGGTTATGTTTAGTGAGTATATCTCTGGTGATGGTCTGGTTATGTTTAGTGAGTATATCTCTGGTGATGGTCTGGTTATCTTTAGTGAGTATATCTCTGGTGATGGTCTGGTTATCTTTAGTGAGTATATCTCTGGTGATGGTCTGGTTATCTTTAGTGAGTATATCTCTGGTGATGGTCTGGTTATCTTTAGTGAGTATATCTCTGGTGATGGTCTGGTTATCTTTAGTGAGTATATCTCTGGTGATGGTCTGGTTATCTTTAGTGAGTATATCTCTGGTGATGGTCCGGTTATCTTTAGTGAGTATATCTCTGGTGATGGTCCGGTTATCTTTAGTGAGTATATCTCTGGTGATGGTCCGGTTATGTTTAGTGAGTATATCTCTGGTGATGGTCTGGTTATCTTTAGTGAGTATATCTCTGGTGATGGTCTGGTTATCTTTAGTGAGTATATCTCTGGTGATGGTCTGGTTATCTTTAGTGAGTATATCTCTGGTGATGGTCTGGTTATCTTTAGTGAGTATATCTCTGGTGATGGTCTGGTTATGTTTAGTGAGTATATCTCTGGTAATGGTCTGGTTATCTTTAGTGAGTATATCTCTGGTGATGGTCTGGTTATGTTTAGTGAGTATATCTCTGGTGATGGTCTGGTTATGTTTAGTGAGTATATCTCTGGTGATGGTCTGGTTATGTTTAGTGAGTATATCTCTGGTGATGGTCTGATTATGTTTAGTGAGTATATCTCTGGTGATGGTCTGGTTATGTTTAGTATATCTCTGGTGATGGTCTGGTTATGTTTAGTGAGTATATCTCTGGTGATGGTCTGGTTATGTTTAGTGAGTATATCTCTGGTGATGGTCTGGTTATGTTTAGTGAGTATATCTCTGGTGATGGTCTGGTTATGTTTAGTCAGTATATCTCTGGTGATGGTCTGGTTATCTTTAGTGAGTATATCTCTGGTGATGGTCTGGTTATCTTTAGTGAGTATATCTCTGGTGATGGTCTGGTTATCTTTAGTGAGTATATCTCTGGTGATGGTCTGGTTATCTTTAGTGAGTATATCTCTGGTGATGGTCTGGTTATCTTTAGTGAGTATATCTCTGGTGATGGTCTGGTTATCTTTAGTGAGTATATCTCTGGTGATGGTCTGGTTATCTTTAGTGAGTATATCTCTGGTGATGGTCCGGTTATCTTTAGTGAGTATATCTCTGGTGATGGTCCGGTTATGTTTAGTGAGTATATCTCTGGTGATGGTCTGGTTATCTTTAGTGAGTATATCTCTGGTGATGGTCTGGTTATCTTTAGTGAGTATATCTTTGGTGATGGTCTGGTTATCTTTAGTGAGTATATCTCTGGTGATGGTCTGGTTATCTTTAGTGAGTATATCTCTGGTGATGGTCTGGTTATGTTTAGTGAGTATATCTCTGGTGATGGTCTGGTTATCTTTAGTGAGTATATCTCTGGTGATGGTCTGGTTATGTTTAGTGAGTATATCTCTGGTGATGGTCTGGTTATCTTTAGTGAGTATATCTCTGGTGATGGTCTGGTTATGTTTAGTGAGTATATCTCTGGTGATGGTCTGGTTATGTTTAGTCAGTATATGTTCTTCAATAGGTCCTTGCTGTTTGTACAGTGTTAGGTGTTTTAAAAGGGATGTTGTTGCTTTCCCAATATATTGAATTTGTTGGAGCTGACAGTCTCAAAGTGGTCATGTGAAGGCATAAAATATTGGTCTCCTTCAAGGAGTTTTGTTTGGTATCAGGAGAGCTCCTCATGAGCAAGTTGGCAGTCTCCTTGCTCTTATGATATATTTATTTAATTAGTTCAATCTTCTAATATTTGGGACTTGTCAAGATATTGAGCATTACACAGCTAACAGTCACAAATGGGGCTGGTAAAGAAATAGACGACATTGTTTTTTTAAAACGACACTTTCAAGTCGTTCCATTTGTGATAGGATTTTTTTTTCATTAGAATAAATAATTTCTTTCCGTTTTAGATTCTATTTATATTTTCTCAAGCACTTACAAACAATTCAATTCCCCAATACCGTAACAAGTATCGTTACTAAGGTTATTATTATTACAATAATTGTTAAATTAATCATAGCACGTTAAAAAAAAAACTGGTGAATAGCCTCAGAGAAATGCAAAATTTGTTTCCACTAACAGTTACTTTCATGCTATTGTTTCTCTTCCGGCAGGAAATACAGCTCTTCACGTGGCAGTGGAAGCTGGCAGAGTAGAGGCCGTGTACGGCCTGCTGAAGTTCTGCTCGAATCTCTCCCTCCGTAACTCCCAAAGTTTGTGCCAAACTACATTTTGTAGAGTATCTGTGAATGCACAGTTTTTTCATTGTATGTTTCCTATCAATTTTTATATTTTATGCATCCGAAGAGATCCAACGACTTTTTGTTACCTTGTTGTGCCTGAACATACAGAAGTTTCGTAGAGTTACATGAGTGTCATACATAAGTGTGATAGGCCTAGCTTTATTTGTTAAGTAGTTTGTTTTTTAAAATTTCTTGGTTGAAACAACTGCAGGTCTTCATTAGTTTTAGCAGCATCAACTCCTCACTACAGCTGAAATTTGTATATTTGATTTTTCATTGGAGGGTATGAGGTATCTGGGGTGTGTCAGGGTTAGTGTTCTCTCAGCTACTGCTACTGACATACACATACAACCATACCTGATGGCATTAGCAGTGACGGGAGACATGTTGGTCAACATGTCCACTGAAGCAGAATACATCCCTATTTACAAACCTGTATTTCCCTGTAATGTAGTGAAGGGCCAAGAAAAGAGATGATGGTGTACAGAAGGGGAATGATTTTCCTTGTATGTAAAGGGGCGGATATTTAATCAATATAATAAGAAAAAAATTAAATAAATTACACAATGTAAGTCCATAACATAATTGTATTGTCCTGCACACAAAGTGGGAACTCAGCGGGGACATGTCCCCCACTACACAGAATGTAACACAAAATGAGGTACCCTGGCAGACCTAGCACTCAGACCAGCCATACTGAATGCCAACAAATTATCTAGCTGGGACAACCACATCGTACAGAAAGATGCAACAACTTTGCTGGAGGCAACACTAACTCCCTGTGATCATGCTCACCTCACATCTGTGTAGGCTCCCCATGCAAAGGACGTTATTTTGGCAGTCCCTATGACTGTGAAGGGCACACGTTTTGATCCTCAGCAACTCTGTATTGCAGACGCCCTCCGCTTTTCTACCCCAAACCACATTGTATGTAGGTGTATTTGCAGTGAGGCAGATGCAGACGAATATGGATCACACAGCCTGCGCTGCAGAAAATAAGTGGGTTGGCACTCAAGACCCGGCTTAGTCAACGACATCATTAACAGGAGCCTTACATCTTCCCAGTGTCCAGCAGAGAGCACAGTAACCTAATGAACTTTAAGTTTCCTGCTCTTTCTGGTCGACCTGATGGAATCACACTACATCTATGGAGAAATGACTGATGAATGTCAGTACATTCATATCCACTTAGGCAGCCACGTAATCCCCCTCTTTGTTGGTTAAGCAGGAGCTGCGGAAATACACAGTCACAAATCAATCAAGTACACAGAAATAGATCACCTTTACAATTTTGTTCTGAAAGGTTCTGAGACACGAGGTCCATAGGGAGAATGTGCAAGGTTTCTCAAGGATTTTGGTCCCAGGCTCGCCGAAACAACAAGTGACCTTAGAGTGGCGAGCTTTCTTCTCCGTCGCCTCAATGTGGAACCTTCTGTAACTGACACCTGCAATAACTGACTCGGCCACGGTAGAACAAAAGTTGACCAGCCCAGAACTCTTCTGAGCTCTCTGAAAGGCTCTGGAGGGCCCAAACTGGGACCCATCCAGGGTTTTAGAGTTAACTCTACCACACTCGAACCTTCAGTAGTTGCGTTCTCACTCATACGCCTCAATAATGAACGGCATTTCTGTAGGTGTTCAAAGGAAACTTCTTTCATCATTCAGCAAGGTAACATGTATCTACAGATAGACGGAGTAACAATGGACTTCCCTCTTATAGTGCTATTTGCAATTTTTTACATTATAACAATCGAGGAAAGAGTCTTCAGTAATAGGCTAATGTCAAGTGAATACTGCCGTTATGTCGATGACATATTCGTAATAGTAAAAGACCTAGAAGAATTAATTGATATGAAAAGCAATCTAGAAAGGGGGGTCAGGATTACGATTCACCCATGAAAATAACAGTCTGTCTTTCCTGGATATATTAATTATAAACATAGGAGCATTTCTGAGCACTGGTGTCTATAAAAAGCATACAAACATAGGATTATGTTAAACAGTAGGAGTGAGTGACCCAAAAGATTCAAAGCCAGTGTTCTCAACGCTTATATCCGTCGAGCCCTTACTCACTGCTCTGAATGGAGTAACGTGAGTAAGAAGTTTGAAAGGATAACACAGGTGTTGGTGAACAATGGATATAGCAACTATAAGATAAACACTAATATATAAGAAGACACTTGAACAGGTGGTATAATCATAAACAAAGAACAGAAACCACAACACCTCTAATAAAATTAAATTACAAATCCACCACGCAAAGTAAACATAAAGAAATAAGAAATAATCGACAAAGGAGTAAAACTCCTAACCAAAACTTAGACACAATCATATACTATAAAACAAAGAAGATCATTAACCCCATTACAAACTGCCCGAATCCGACTGACAACCCTTTACAGAAGTCGAACGTGGTATATATGTACACCTGCCCCCAAGAAGGATGAAGCCTTCAATCTAAGTACATAGGTATGCGTCGACCAAGCTGATAAGGCGTTTGACCCGTCATCTTCAATCAGGTGCCTCTAAAAATCACATGAGACAAACCCATGACATCACACTAACAAGAGAAATACTGAATAAATATACTTACATATTACATAAAACCCTATATGTAAGATTATAAATTCTAGAAGCCATTCACATAAAACGTTGAACAACCCACCATAAATACTCAAATAATGGAACTATTCACTCAACCCAGCATGAGAGTGAGAACAAGACCGGAACGTGAAGATGCCAACGTTGATGACAATGCCCAAAAGGCTTCTCCCACTACACCTAACTAGTCTTTGTATGTGCTTCTAACCTTTACTTCTTACTCCTCACCTAATTGTATGTATACCTTATTGACCTATGCTTCTTACCTTATACACCTCACCAATATGTACGTTCCTGACCTCCAATGGTATAAATCCAATACGCCAACCGAACAGTCGCAAAGAAAAAACGGAAAACCTAGAGGTCTACACTAAGCCCACCAGCTCCATAACTGGTATAGCAAGCCCTCCAGGCTGAAAACCATCATGAAGACCCCCATCCATCGCCACATCTCTAGTATCAGCCACTGATACAGATAATGGCTCCAAAGAGCCTCCACTTATGGGCTCACCATAGCCCGTGCTACTAGAACTTATCGTTCTGAGTAGCGAATCTTAAACAACAACAACAACCGAACAGTCCAGTCCACAGTTATAGCCTCGCTCCTGTGCCAGGTAAGTCCATTACGGGCTCACCATAGCCCTTGCTACTTGCAACTTTTGGTTCCAAGTGGCGAATCTTAAACAACAAACCAAACAGACATCAAGACATTGTCTTGTATTGACTCGCAATACAAGACAATGAAATTGAGTGAGTTACCTCTTTTCAATAGCTAGGAGTTATAATAGACAGACAGTTGAAATTCACTCAAGAAATTTAATATCTTCGCTAACGTTGTAAAGCCAGAAACTCAGCTTTGCGCTCCCTGACAAATCTTAGAGATGGTGCATCTCTACCAGTACTCAAAATGTACTACGTTAAAGCAGTTAAGTCACTCATCGACTATGCTGCTTCTGCTCTTATATCCCTCAGTGATAACCAATGGGAGAAACTGAAAGTGTCTCAAAATGATGCTTTCAGAACAATGCTGGGAGCACCTATATGGACGTGTAGAGAGAATCTAAGAATGGAAGCCAACTTATTAGCCTTAGAATATAGGATCAAACAAAGAATAGCCACCATAACAGTAAGACTTGTTGGAACCACCGCCAGACTGTCAATCGAAGACAGCATACACAGATCGCTTTACAAAAACCTTCAGTATATAACAAGTGCATGGACGGATAATCTAGTCAAGATTCTAGAGAAAGTTGACTTGAAACGGACCATTAAAAACAATGGAGACATTGACCATATCAACACTTTCGGCAGACTACTGCTGGGGGAAGAATCGAGTTTAAAGATAATCATTGAAGGATTATCCGTTAAAAGATCAGCATGCGACTCGCAGAGGCTCAAAGCTGTCATAGAAAAACAAATGGAAACCATCTCAAGACCCACAGCGACTCACATCTTCACAGACGGATCAGTTGATCAAGAAAGAGGTTCTGCTGGTGCAGCAATTTACACTACCAACCATGAAGCTTACTGGAGCATGAATAGTGGGTGCTCAACATTGCAAACAGAATTATATGCCTAAAGGAGGCCATAAACTATTTAATTGAGAATAATTTACATGATGTCATCATTCATACCGACTCTAAATCTTCGCTCCAGGCAATGTTATCCAGCCAGCACAGTGATAATATACAACTTATCACAGAAAACCTACATCTTGGAAAATAAGTACACAATCTAGGGCTGTCAGTTACCCTAAATTGGATACCAAGTTACATAGGCATAGATGGTAATGCAAAGGCAGAGTCACTAGCTTTAACACTCACTGCTCTACCTGTTATACAAGTTAAAATCCCTCCAAGTTTTTTCACAGATTAAGGAGTAAATCAAGAAGTAAACACTCCCAACTATCAAAATTTCCCCACATACCCAAAGTAGCTGAAGGAAAATCCACTGCGATGTGGTTAGAACAAACCACTGTGTATTAGTCTTTCAAGCGTGGTAAAAACATATCCAGAGACATTGCAGTAGCCATACACAGACTCAGAGTTGGTTACAAGAGCTGTTGGGTGGTAATAAACTCAATAGTTAAAGAGTATCATATCTGCTGAACAGATGCAGAGGCATCACTATTAAATTACTTACTGGAATGTGACGCAACTGAAGACCTGCGCATCAAATTCATCATTAATCCAATGACAGCAGATGCATTAGATGCAAATTCCACAGTGACTACAATGATTAGAAAAGCAGTTGAAAAATGTAACACACTAGTGAACACTGTGCATCTATATACACCACCAAGATAATGTTATTAAAATAAGACTAAAACCAGTTCGCTAAAACAGAAGCTAAAAATAAAGGGGAAAAAGGAGAAATCCCCACCTTCATATAAAACTTTTACTCAAATATTTCAGTAACAAGGTTATCGTGACTAACTGTACTCAATTATGGGCTCACTATAGCCCCGTGCTACATGAACATTTTGTTCTGAGTAGCTAAATCTAAAACAACAACAACAACCAAACAGTCTGGCGAATATATTCTGAAGCCCAAAGATAAGACAGCTGTAACAATTCTTAAGAATTACAGGAAATGCGACGAAATCAAGGCAGAGGACAAAATAAGGAAAATCATTGTCCTCCACTGTCTCATGCACATGGCCTTATCTCATTTCGAAAAGCTGAATTATGTGGTGTCAGCAGAAAGATGCCAGGAAAAATCCACAAAGCACGAAACCCCACAAGTCCTTCTCACAGTAAATAGACGGATTCCCAAAAAACTTGATCATGGCATTTGGGGCGTGTTCCATCACAAGCCCTACACCACATTGCCCCTCAGATGCTTCAGACGTCAGAGATTTGGACATAACAGGGACGGTAGCCAACGCACAGTGAGGTGTGGAGTCTGCAGCCTGCCCCACGACACGAAAATATTCTTTGATAAACACAATGCTAACTAGCCCATTCAAGCTAAGTGTCCAAATTGCTCGAAAGCACACCACCCTTGGAACTTGAGATGCCCCCAAAAGGCTTAAAATGATCCCGAAGAACCCCTACGCCTACAGCAGAGCAGCAGTCCCAATCCAAATATATACCAGTTCCCCTGCCCACAAAAACAGCGTAGAGCTTACCAAGACCAAACCAGACGGAGAGGGCACATGACCCTCCACCATGGTCTGTGGTAGTCTCTACGCGGATATAAACACAGGCCCACCACGGTGATGGTCAGCTGGGTACTGACCATTGTCTGGTGAGCGCCTCATGACTGTCTGAACCAACCATTGATCAATTTATAACATTAATTTAATTCAAAAGTAAAATCAGAGATAAAGTTATTTAAAACATTAATATCTGATTCTCTATTTTTCTTGTTGTATTTTATGAAGATGAACACACCATAGTCCTCTACCAAGACATCTCTGTATAATCCAGTGTCCTAACTCATCATGGCAGCTCTGTAGGCTTAATATGTATAGGCACTAGCAGTCACACAGGTCCCGTTAAACTCCCTCCCCATCCCCCCTTTCCCATCACTCTTCCATCCTCCCCTCTTTCCCCTCCTCCTCATTCCCCTTCTCTTCCCTGTCCTACTCATTCCCCTTCTCTTACCCCTCACCCCCTCCTTTTCCCCCTTCCTCCTCATCCCCCTCCTCATCCCCCATCTCTTACCCCTACCCCCTTATCTTTCCCTTTCTCTTACCACCTCCCTTCTTCACCTTCCTCTTCCCCTTCTTCCTCATCCCCCCTTCTTTTACCCCTCCCCTCTCCCCCTCCTCTTTCCCTTCCTCTTCACCCCCCTTATCTTTCCCCTCCCCTTCCTCCTCATCCCCTTCTCTTACCCCTCCCCCTTCTCTTACCCCTCCCCCTTCTCTTACCCCTCCCCCTTCTCTTACCCCTCCTCTCCCACCTCCTCTTCCCCTTCCTCCTCATCCGCTTCTCTTACCCCTCCTCTCCCACCTCCTCTTCCCCTTCCTCCTCACCCCCTTCTCTTACCCCTCCTTTCTCCTACCTCCTCTTCTCCTTCTCCTTCCCACCTCCACCCCTCCTCCGCATCGGCCCAACTGTGGTGCTCCCCATCCTTGGGCGAGTCTATACTGGTAACATGTCTTGACACGATGCTTGGACCTCTGCCCTGGTCACGACGCAAGGGACCTCCGCCCCTCAGTTATCCACACTGCACTTCCTCGAGAGAAGGTGTATCACTCCTCCCTTCAGCATGTTCTCTTATCTGCTTATTTTTAACAGCTTATTTTTACACACTGTCTACAAAAAATATGAATCCTACTTCCATAAACACTTGCCATGTGTGGGACATTTGGGGCTTGACTCTAATTATTTAAATATTAATATAGTAAAATCAATTACGAAGGACCATCCGCTTTTATAGTAAAGAGGGAAACTGAGAAAATATGATCATTAGAAGATTCCTAGATGAACCAGTAACTATGGATAAAATACTAGAAAATATGATCACTGAAATAATTAATGGGCTGTATAATTAAATGAATCAAAGCCTCAAACACCTACATTGGGGGGTATTACTGGAACTCAGTACGTCCAGGAACTAGTGTGGTTCGTTCACCAGTCCAATGTATAATAATCTAATCCTATGAATATTTATGAAATCATTATCGTTATCATTAATGGGAACATAGATTATGAATATGTATAATAATAATTATAATAAACACATGTTGATCCAATGAACAGGGTTCTGCATGTAAAAGAGTACAGATAATAATTCAAGGAATACAAAGAAATCTTAGCTTAATGACGATTCCTTAGAAGTTAGTTACGACTCGTCTTCTGATTCCCCTGGACTCGTCATGGAATACTGGGAGTTGATTAACATGGGAAATGACAGCTCGGAGAATTCTTCACACACGCTGCAAAAACAATTGTTTCCAGTAGTAACAGATTACACTACTGGATTTCTATGTTCAATAAATGGATATTAATAAAAGGAGAAAGATAATGACCTGTGATTTTTAGTTGTTATATGTCGTCACGACAAGCTACCCAGCTATAAACCAACCCCCGATCTGATGCATCAAACAAGGATAAGGTACTTAGCTAATATGGGCACTGTGTAAGTTAAAGCTTCCCGATGGTCGCGTCCTAGGCTCTAGACTTGTCTATCCTAGATACTGACACGCTCCACTGGCCGGTCACATGGAGTTACATAGAACCAAATTTAACAGGTTCCGTAAATGACACTGACACCAAGTGAAGGTATTTGTCATGTTCACAGAAAATGGTACCATCCGTTTTCTATGTGCGGCGGCTGAGACGCCAGAGAGAGAGAGAGAGAAGGTAAACAAGGGAGCGTACAGGACGCCAGCCAAGCTTGGTAGCTACTAGTCATGTAATCATATTAAGTATTAAAGTCAGTAACCAAGTCATGACTTTACATCAACCCTACAACCAAGACTTCCTCAGTAACACACAAACACCACATTGGCGACGAGGATGAACTGTGAACGCAGGAATTTGTTCAGTTTCAAACACAAGGGAGAAGCATGCTGCCTGGAGGAGGAAGAGAAGCTGTGAGCGCCATACCCGATGCTGTATGCTAACCGATGCTGTGTGCTAACCAATGCTGTGTGCTAAACGATGCTGTGTGCTAACCGATGCTGTGTGCTACCCAAGCTGTGTGCTACCCAAGCTGTGCTGAAGAAACTGTGTACTGAGGAATCTGCCGACGTTGTGTACGAAACGACGCATTGATGTGTACAAAACCTGATGTTTTGGTTACGAAACGACGCTTCGTGCTACAAAATTCATCACACTGTACCGACTGCTGTACCAACTGCTGCTGTACCAACTGCTGCTGTACCAACTGCTGTGCCAACTGCTGTGCTGCTGCTGTGAGTAGGAACAACACATGTACACAAGGGCTAGGTAAGAAGTCAGTTGCTGCTATATTGTGCACTGTTGTGAACTTTTGCATTAAAATGCTTGTGTGCTTTGCAAAATTAAAGTAATTACAGTGAATTCTTGACTAACATATACAGTGCAGTAAGTGTTTAATATTCTGAGGAACATTTAAGTGATAAGTTACATTTATTCAGTAAAAATGACAAATATACCTCAGTTTCCTGCATTTGATCCTGACTGTGACCAGACAAACCTGTCACAGAGGTGGGTCAAATGGCTTAAAAAGTTTGAAAATTTGTTGATAGTTTCTGACATCAAAAGTGCTGAAAGAAAGCGTGCCTTTCTACTTCATTATGCAGGTGATAGAGTTTGTGACATCTTTGACACACTGAAAGACACTGGTGGTGCCAAAGATTATGACACTGCCAAAGCCAAACTAACAGAGCATTTCAAACCAAGGCAAAATACTGCAATGGAAATTATGCATTTCAGGAGAGCAAAACAACTCTCTAATGAAACTGTGGATCAATACCACACACGTCTGCAGGGTTTAGCAGCCCATTGTGAGTTTGCTGATGTTGACAAAGAAATCAAACAGCAAATAATTGAAACATGCACATCTACACGTCTCCGTCGAAGAGCTCTAGAACTTGTTGATGATGAAAGTTCTCTTACCAAGATACTGGATATGGCTCGTCGAATGGAAGATGCTGCACGTGATGCTCGTGTCATGGAGTGCAGTGCCAATAACGGTTCTGCCACTGTTACTAACAGTGATGAGGTATGTAAGGTTCAGGGAGGACATCGTAATCAAAGAAGATATCATGGCAAACCTAACAGTAAATTTAGCCGAGAACCACGTCACAACTGGGGTCAAGGAACAAGGCTCAAGCAGTCACAACGACCCACATCAGAGGGTGTCAACAATAAATGTTACAATTGTGGAGGAGACTACCCACACCAAGATAATGTTTGTCCTGCTCAAGGTAAGAAGTGCTATGAGTGTGGAAAACTAGGTCATTTTGGTGCTATGTGTCGTTCTGCACTAAAGAAACCACAGTCAATGAATAAAAGCACTGTACGAGGATCAGGTCATAGGGGTCGAGGTGGTAAACACAATATTGCACCTCATATCCAGAATGTTAATAATATACAAGACAACATTTCATTACAACCAGTCTCAGATGACAGTGAATGTGATTATACTTATGGAGTACAAGCAATCACAGAATGGAATGATCTTCCAAACAACCCAGAGACTATAGTATATATTGCTGGTATTTGTCTCAAAGTTCTCATTGACACTGGATCAAACATTGACACCATTGCTGAGTGCCACTATGAAAAATTTAAAAAACAGTTCCCAAAGCTTGAGAACTATGATGGCAAAGCCACTGCCTATGCTTCAAAGGTAGCCTTGCCAGTGATTGGAACTTTCACTGCAGAGATTAAGTCAAAGAATGCAATGCTCATTACTACATTCCATGTTGTTAGGAATGCAAAGGATTCTTTACTCAGTTACAAGACTTCAACCAAATTGGGGCTACTTCAGCTTTCTAATGCTGTAGCAGTGGAATCTGCAAACAATGTTGATGGTATTGTTGCTGAATTTTCTGATCGATTTAAATCCATAGGTTGTTATACTGATAGCAAAGTACATCTGCATATCAACCCAGATGTAATTCCAGTTGCCCAACCACATCGCCGACAACCATTCCATACTCGCAAGAAAGTTGATGCCGAACTGGATAGGCTGATGGAACTAGATATCATTGAACCAGTAACAGGCCCAACACCATGGGTAAGCCCAATTGTCACTCCACCAAAGCCGAAGAATCCAGATGAGATACGCATTTGTGTGGACATGCGTGTTCCCAACAAGGCAATAATGCGTGAACGCCATCCTACACCGACTGTAGATGATATGATCTACCGCTTGAATGGTGCAACTGTATTCAGCAAGTTAGATTTAAACAAGGGCTATCATCAGCTTGAACTTGACGAGGAGAGTCGATTCATCACAACGTTTACGACACATCGAGGTCTGTATAGGTACAAGCGCCTGAGTTTTGGTATTAACAGTGCTGCCGAGGTATTCCAGCACATCATCAGCCAGGTATTGCAAGACATACCTAATGCTGACAACATGTCTGATGACATCATTGTTTATGGCCGTACCCAAGCGGAACACGACAAAGCTCTTCGTGCAACATTGCAACGCTTACGAGAAAAGAATTTGACGCTAAGCCGAGCAAAGTGTGAGTTCAATCAACATAAAATTGAATTCTTTGGACATGTACTTAGTGACAAAGGTCTGTCTCCAGATCCTAAGAAAGTTGCAGATATCAAGAATGCTGCACCTCCTTCAACGTCCACTGAAGTACATAGTTTTCTGGGAATGGCAAACTACTGTTCTCGCTTCATTCCAGATTTTGCTACCATTACGAAGCCTCTACGTGAGCTCCTGAAGAAAAATGCATCATGGTACTGGAGCGATATCGAGCAAAATGCATTTGATGCTGTGAAAGATGCACTAGTAGAGAATGCGACTGCTGCATACTTTGATCCATCAATGGACACTGAGTTAACAGTGGATGCTAGTCCTGTTGGTTTAGGTGCTGTTTTAGCCCAACACAAACCTGGTCAACCAGATTCCAGAGTAGTAATTGCCTACGCCAGCCGTTCTCTCACAGATGTTGAGCAACGATACAGTCAGACAGAGAAGGAAGCTCTTGCTCTTGTATGGGGCTGTGAACACTTCAATGTGTATCTGCTTGGTGCGCCCTTCACCACGATAGTCACTGACCACAAACCGTTGGAGACCATCTTCAATAATCCAAAGTCCAAACCACCAGCTCGCATTGAGAGATGGGCTCTTCGTCTGCAACCATACAACTTTACGGTGAAATACAAGCCGGGTGCAGGCAATCCCGCTGATTACATCAGTCGACATCCTGCCAACAGTTTCACCATCACCAAGCATCAGCAAGTTGCCGAGGAATATGTACACTCTGTAACCTGTGATGCAGTCCCTAAGGCTCTTACTCTTGATGAAATCCGTACTGCAACCCTAGAGGACCCAACTCTGCAAGCAACAGTGGATGCATTGACTAAGAAAAAGTTTCCACGCATCCCATCCTCAGGAGTTGACCAAGATGCATTCAAAGCACTTGAACGCATTCAGACAGAATTAAGTGTTACGCAACAACGCGACACTGTGCTGCGAGGTACTCGTATCGTGATTCCAGCTGTTCTCCAGCAACGTGCTCTGAAGCTTGCACATCAAGGACACCAAGGTCTTGTTAGGACGAAACAGCTGCTACGAGAAAAGGTGTGGTTTCCTGGCATTGATCGTCAAGCAAAGGATATGCATGATGCCTGTGTCCCTTGCCAAGCTGCAGTGGATACTTCAAGACCAACACCTCTACAACCTTCACCACTACCTGCTGCACCATGGACGGAAGTATCGATGGACTTCTGCGGACCACTACCAACTGGAGAGTACTTGATGGTAGTCATTGATGATCACTCACGTTATCCAGAAGTAGAAATCATCAATTCCACATCTGCAAAGGCCGTCATCCCGAAACTTGACAAGATCTTTTCAAACTTTGGCATTCCTGAAGTTGTCAAGACGGACAATGGACCGCCATTCAATGGACAAGACTTTGTCAACTTTGCTGAGCATATTGGATTCAAACACCGCCGTGTGATGCCACTACATCCTCAAGCAAATGGAGAAGTTGAGAGATTCATGCAACCTCTCATGAAAGCGGTACGCTGTGCTCATGCCGAAGGACGATCCTGGAAACAAGCTATGTATGCTTTTCTCAGGAACTACCGTGCAACACCGCATGGAACACTGGGCAAGTCACCTGGTGAACTTTTATTTGGACGTCCTATGAGAATCGCACTACCCGTCATGCCAGCCGAGGTAACGGATAAACGTCTCGCTCAGAAGGATGCACTAGCCAAGGGCAAAATGAAAATTGCTCATGATCAACGTGCAAAGGAACAGTTCATAAAGGTTGGTGACACTGTTCTCGTTAAAAAGAAAAAAGAGGGAAAGTTAGATATGCCGTATGATACAAAACCATATAAAGTGATTAGTGTAAAAGGAACTATGGTAACAGCTAGTAATAGAGATCATAGTATAACACGTAATATGGCTTATTTCAAAGTGATTCCAACTAGTGTAGAAAATGATGAAGTGCAAAGTCGTGCAAAAGAAAAAGAAAAAAATAGTTATAACCCGACAAACAATTCATCAAGGGATGTTATTGCATTTAAGGACTCTCGTCCTAAACGTCATGTTAAACGCCCTACACGATTTGATGATTAATTGTGTTCCTATGTAATGAAAAGTATTTACTTATTGTGCTAAACTAAATTTAATATTGTTTGAATAATGCAGATATCTCATTCAATATTTTGTAACTTTGTATTACAGTTTCTTTCATGTTTGTTTAACACTGCATATGTATTTTTAACATTGAAATCCTTTGTGGAAAAGATTAAGTTGTTTAAAGTCTTTGTGTGCTTAATTAATGTTAAATGTATGCAGTATCTCTTGATATGGTAATAACTTACTTTGTGTCAATAACTTTGCTTTGTGCTACAAGCATGGTAGACATCCTGTATTCATTCTTTTTAAAGAAAAGGAGGGATGTCATGTTCACAGAAAATGGTACCATCCGTTTTCTATGTGCGGCGGCTGAGACGCCAGAGAGAAAGAGAGAGAAGGTAAACAAGGGAGCGTACAGGACGCCAGCCAAGCTTGGTAGCTACTAGTCATGTAATCATATTAAGTATTAAAGTCAGTAACCAAGTCATGACTTTACATCAACCCTACAACCAAGACTTCCTCAGTAACACACAAACACCACAGTATTGTCTGCAAGGTTCTTCACACCTCACAGTGGCGACTTTCTTCTGGAGATTTGATAGCATTTACCCTGGTGGCTGGGTAATGGCGTCTCCTCGTGAGCACCACGTGAACACGTCTACTCGTGAGCGTTTCAACACATGGACTCGCGTCTCTTCCGCCCCGCTCCACGTCCCGCGTTTGTTAAACAAATTATTTATTATGGATATTGTCATTTCTTGCAGTTGTGCTTGAAATGCTCGGATTAGGATGGGTTTATTATTTGGAGGAGTTAAATATTATTATTTGTCCGTTTTATGATAGTAAACGAACAATGGAGAAGAATTATAATCTCTCCAGGGCATTCACGCGTGACGTTAATTTTATTACTAGATAACAGCTATAACTATAAACGCTCTATTTGGCTTTAGTTGGAGATCAGTTTATCTGTAATTAATTATCACACAGAACACCGTTGTTTATGGAGAATCAAATTCAATTCTCAGGCACATTGGATATAAATGTGTTTATTACAATGGAATCTGACGCAATACTGGCATCGGGTGACGTAAGAATTCTAGCCTTACTGTACAGATGTAATTATTAGTACATGTGAATTCTACGTTGGGTTAATTTTACTCACTACAATGATTAGTAGAATTAGTAATAATTAATGAGAATACAACAGTGTTGTATTCAGTGTTGGAAATTTCCAACATAACTCCGGGGGGAGGATTCTAGGGTCGTAGTGTAATGTGGAGTACTGACACCTATCCCGAAGTTGAGATTAATATTAGTATATTAGTATGTTAGTATGTTAGTACACACATAACGAATGTTCCGTATTTGTCAAGGACATACAAGAAACTTAAGTCTTGCTAATTTCATGTTAAAAGAAACATGTTATTTATAGTCTACACAATAATTAAAGATTTTAAATCACACAATTCAAACAACAGAGAATCTACTGTGATGAGAAAGTCTTGGGTCATAGTGACTTGTAATGGTTTGTTACTTGACACCACACCACAGTATCATCATGGTTGCTTAAATTGGGTGTAAAGTTATTTGCTCTTAGTTAAGAACGATAATAGGCTTGTAGTTTCCCTTAGTGGAAACATGTATTAAATATTAAAACATTAAATGATTAAGTTATCGGTAATCAGGAACACTCTAAAGCTCACAATAAACTCAACAACTAGGGTCACAGTGACATGTAATTGTGTATTACGTAGCTGCTGAATCGTAGGCAACTCAGTATAAGTTCCTAAGAACTGATAACACTATTGTATAATTATACAGTAAAGTATTATTGGTCATTTAAGATCAAGGAGACTATGACACTACAGTAGGGTCACTGTCTAGAGTCGCTGTGACTTGTAACTATTGAGTTACTAGACAATAACATCACGCAGCATCATGATCACCCCAAAATCAAATGAGGAAATTGAATTTAATGTGCACTGCCGTGCAGTAGTCATTCTGACTGATGGTACAACTAATTTGCTAACTAGCTAAAATAATAGAAAAGTAGAGAACTGAAAGGTTTATTCATTAAAATCAAGGAAGATTCTGAGTCGACAGTGAGATTAGTAGCCTAGTCATTCTGACTTATGAGCTAATTAAATGGCAGCTCATAGGCTTGACACTGTAAACTTGTTAATACGAAATCAACTTTACATGAAATTGAGTTTATTAAATCAGTCTCTATAAGTATAGTCAACTGTAATTAATGGTGAGTACAGATTAGGCTAGTACTCAGTTGACACTACTAAAGTCCCTAAACCTACCTAAATAAATGGTTTGAATTTCTAACCTACCTAAGTAAGGGACTAAGCTAATTGTGAGCAAAAATGTACTCGAATTAACATTGTGAGCTGTATTGAGCTCATTAACAGGTCGAGCTATATTGAACTCGTGAACATGGGGAGCTATATTGAGCTCGGTAAGCATGTTAACAAGGTGAGTTATATTGAACTCGTCAACAGTGTTGACAGGGTGAGCTGCAGTGAGCTCGTTAACAGAGTTAACAGGGTGAGTTATATTGAACTCGTCAACAGTGTTGACAGGGTGAGCTGCAGTGAGCTCGTTAACAGAGTTAACAGGGTGAGTTATATTGAACTCGTCAACAGTGTTGACAGGGTGAGCTGCAGTGAGCTCGTTAACAGAGTTAACAGGGTGAGTTATATTGAACTCGTCAACAGTGTTGACAGGGTGAGCTGCAGTGAGCTCGTTAACAGGGTGAGTTATATTGAACTCGTTGACAGGGTGAGCTGCTGTGAGCTCGTTAACAGTGTTAACAGGGTGAGTTATATTGAACTCGTCAACAGTGTTGACAGGGTGAGCTGCAGTGAGCTCGTTAACAAGGTTAACAGGGTGAGCTACAGTGAGCTCGAATTAACGAGGTGGAGTATTGCATCATTCAATTATCATGGCGAGCAGTGCTCGTGGCATGGGGAACATTAAAGCGTTCAATTGTCATGGCGAGCAATATTGAGCTCATATGCGCATGGGGAACAAGCACTCATATTATTACGTTAATTCTAAGGTGAGCTATATTAAGCTCATGAAGCATGTTAATTAACAATGCTGATGTTTAACGATAATGCATTAAACAAAGAGAAACCTAAGATTGCTGGAAATTAAATTACTGCTACGATTAATCCTATTCAAGATAATTTGTAACATTTTCCCAACCTAAACGTTTCACGGGTTATTAGTTCTCTGTAAATTCACTTACGTATTGGTAAGTTTGCAAGCTTGTTCGTGTTGCGCTCCTACACTAATTAAGCAGAAACGAAAGAAAAACAACTCAAACAAATTGATGCAAGTATTTATCACTAACTCTTAGTGCAGAAAACATGGTATTAAGAAGGTTTTCTTGGCAAACCTTTAAGCGCAAGTATAGTGGACCAGTGGTCCTAGCGAATTTATAATTACAGAAGTTGCTTGATGACTTCATAGTATTACTAAATTCAGGAAATGCCAGTGGCATTGAGTGCTAGATTCTCTAGCCTAACATTATTAATTACCTAGGGAGTACTAGATTCTCTAGCCCAACATTACAATTTACCTAGGAAGACTGAGTGTGGTCAATTACTACTTGTCGAGAATAATTCTAGGTCTGCAGTGAATTCAATGGCTTGGTCTCTGTGACTTGTACTTGTTTGAGTACGGACTATTGGTTTTCACTGAGAGCTATGAAACATCTCGGCGAGTATCAATTGCACTACATTCAATCTGAGTTTATTACTCAGCTGTGTTTCTCCTTTTAGCTTGCTGCTGGAGAATTGATTTACTGCTGACTAATTTATTATTGTTGGCAGGCTTAGGCTTGTTCACATTCAGAACTTTACCAGTAAGTAAGTAGCCACCTGCAGATTGGAGCATATTCATTCCCAATCGTTTAACATGTCCAGTTATGAACTGGTAATAGTAGTCGGCTCCTACTAGTACATCTACATTGTTAAGGCGGTCAGACGTTAACTTGTTGTCAGCCAAATTAATTTCACGTTCCTGCAGGAAGTGGGCTGTGTACCCCAGACCCTTAATATTTAAGTCTAAAGGTATTTGATCTACAACAATGGCTTGGACAGCCTTGGCATGACTACCTAGTCGTACAAGCGGTTGAACTACTGAGTATTCATGGGTTCCTCGATTTATCATGAACCCTGACAAGTTTAATTTTACCTGTCCTATTGGTTGCAAATTAAGTGCCTCTGCTGCCCTTTGAGTAATGAAAGTTCTCTGGGAACCTTGGTCAAATAGTCCACGTGTGGTGATCTTGGCTCCTCTGTTCTTCACTTGAAGTTGGGCAGTAGGCAAGGCAGCATCCACTTGAGATGCTTGTAAAGTTACGCTGTACACATCTCGCACCTTGCAGCACTGTACTGGTGTAGATTCTCTACGTCCTATTCTAGGATTGACATAATTTGTCCTAACTAATTTGCACAGTGCAGCATGATGCTTGCCCCTTCTACACCTATTGCAGGTGTTCAGTGGGGTTTCACAGCTATTAACATTATGGGATTTGAGACACCTAGTACATTTGTGTAACTGTTTGAGTCGTCTGACTCTTGTGTCTCTATTAGGGTAATTAGTACATTTGTACAGAGAATGGTTTTGATTGCAAAACAAGCACATTACCCATCCTACAGCTCGTTTAGGGGTTACCGGTTTAGGTAAAACAGTACTTGCAGGTTGTGATGGTTTTGCTGCTTGCATTTGCTTGTTATTTATTCTCTTGTGAGTACTTGGTGTACTCTGGGGAACCATTAACAGGCTCTTGGAAGTGCTCTTTGGACTATTAGGTCTCTTAGGAGCACCTGTGGAGTCATTGGGGGTGCTCTTTGGACTATTAGGTCTCTTAGGAGCACCTGTGGGGCTCTTAGGCCTCACTGATGAATCAGTGTTTGACTGATTGTTATTACATTGATTATTAGCACCTTTGTTACCTAGTGACAGTGTCACTTTAGGAGTTTCAGGCAAGGAAACTGATGTAGGTACAGTTTTGGTGCATTCAGATTTAGCATTAATTGCCTGGTCTGCTGTATGATTGCTCATATTGCGCAAACCTGTAAATATATCCTGCATTGACAGGGTATTACCATTCTGGTATACATATAATTTATTAAGTGTGTCACCAGACAATTTTCTTTGGATGATAATTTTAGTCATCCACTCAGTAGTTGGGTGATCCACCTCTTTACTGAAAGAATTTATCAGTGACTCAAGCTGGAAACTAAAGTCTTGTAAAGAGTCAACTGATTGTTCTGGTGAAGATAAATTTAATAATTGGTGCACAAGGTTTATAATAGTCTTCTCATTGTTAGCACTTACTTTAGAAGGCTGTTGTGAGCAATTGTGACCATTACTTGTGTTGCTTAAGGCTTCTTGCTTAGCCTCAGCTTTAATTACAGCTTCGACTGCTGCTGCAGCATTAGCTTTATCATTTTCTGGTTCAGATCCACTGATTATTGCAGCTTCACTTGTTTCATCCGCAGCTTCACTTGTTTCTCTGGGTTCTAGTGATAAGCTAGTTAACTCAGTAGCCTCATGTATTGAACTTATAGAATCCAGGGAACATTGAGAAGAGTGGTCTGAAAATTGGTCAGACTCTGTAAACAAATCATCACATGAAGCTGTATTAGATGAGAGGTTAGAAAATGAAGGTTGAACTTCAGTTGTGGATCCTGTGTAGTGATCAGTATTGATTAGAGGATTCTCCTCGTCTTGAGGTAGTTCAGGTATTTCATCTGAACTGAGTGTTGACTCAGGTGTAGGTCTCTTAATGATCTGTTCAATCCACTCGGGAATATCTTGTCTCGCAAGCACCTCCTTATATCGGTCTAACCTGGTTTGAACGTAATGTTCATAGTTATCAAGATCAGATTCTGTCAGACGTAAGTGGTCTGAGACAGTATGACCGACCTGGAGTAAATTCCTGTGAGACTCGATTACAGTCTTTATAGTGTCATAATTTCGGCTAGCATTCTTTATGGAACTTGCTAGTCTGTGGACGTCACCTGGGTCAGTTTCTACACAGAGATGACATCTCATAAGCAGTTCTCCTAGGCGAATTTGAAGAGTCCTCAAGAATCTTGCATTCCTTTCTAAAGGATTCATTCTTGCGGTAAATTGAGCCTGATAGGGCTTATGTAGCTACTTGTATAGCTATGGTGTCTGCTCCTTGATGTAGAGCAGGTATAATTATTGACAGCCTGATATTTTCTTGAGGCTGGTTGTAATTTACCTCATTTAGAGGTTAGCTACCTACCTAATAATAAGCAACTAAGATTTGAGTGGTACCTTGGTCTCACTACAGGTGTTCCTCAGCTTAGCTCTTCTAAATCAGCCTCGGATGGGTAGTGGACTTACAGTAGCACTCAAAGACATACATAGAAATATGCAATAAAATATAATTACACAATAAATGGTTAATCCCACCCTTGATAGGGTCAGCACAAAAATGAATAATATATATGTCACTAACTAGCTCAAGCCTAGTCGTGTGAATTTCTACTTAAGAAACTACAACTTATTTAGCCTATGCTTGTGCCAAATTCAACACAATCACAGCCTAAATTGCTACCTAATAAAGGTTGGCAAAGATTATATTGTGGTGCAGTAATGTGCAAATAATTGTGCTGTATTTTTGGGTTTTTTGGATTTTATATAATATACACTTGTATAATTATGTGTATAAGAAATTAAATGAACACAAGAGAATTAATTGTGTTTGGCTAGTATTCTACTGCCGTAAATATTATCTAACTCCTGAATGTACTCCTAATTGTGGAATAAAATGTTATCAGGGTTAGTAATGATTAACTAGTATGAGATCAGTAATTTATATTAGTATACTGGATCCCTAAATGTTAATGATCCACTGACTTGAGTGAATCAGTAACTATAACATGGATTCAGGCTATAATGGACAGTCTGCTGACAGCCATATATTGAAACATTTGTGTAGCCTAAATGGTTAACACATAATTGGTGTTAGTGATTAATATAAAGTTATGAGCTGTTGCTCCTGGTGACCTAAAGGTTCTTACTTCAGTATGAAGTGTAGGCCTAAGTGTTGTGGGCAATAAACTGCGTCCCACGAGTGCTACCTTATACATAAGGTATAAGTAGCAATGTGTTGGTGTGACTTAGGCTAACCTATGTGTTACGTTGTTAGTAGACACAATTAATTAAAAGGGTTAGTCTTGATTACATCACACAAGGATTAGTTATTATTAATTAGTATTTGTAATTATAATTTATGTTTATCCGGTTCGATAAGGACCATATTGTGGAACATTTGGGGCTTGACTCTAATTATTTAAATATTAATATAGTAAAATCAATTACGAAGGACCACCCGCTTTTATAGTAAAGAGGGAAACTGAGAAAATATGATCATTAGAAGATTCCTAGATGAACCAGTAACTATGGATAAAATACTAGAAAATATGATCACTGAAATAATTAATGGGCTGTATAATTAAATGAATCAAAGCCTCAAACACCTACATTGGGAGGGTATTACTGGAACTCAGTACGTCCAGGAACTAGTGTGGTTCGTTCACCAGTCCAATGTATAATAATCTAATCCTATGAATATTTATGGAATCATTATCGTTATCATTAATGGGAACATAGATTATGAATATGTATAATAATAATTATAATAAACACATGTTGATCCAATGAACAGGGTTCTGCATGTAAAAGAGTACAGATAATAATTCAAGGAATACAAAGAAATCTTAGCTTAATGACGATGCCCTAGAAGTTAGTTACGACTCGTCTTCTGATTCCCCTGGACTCGTCATGGAACACTGGGAGTTGATTAACATGGGAAATGACAGCTCGGAGAATTCTTCACACACGCTGCAAAAACAATTGTTTCCAGTAGCAACAGATTACACTACTGGATTTCTATGTTCAATAAATGGATATTAATAAAAGGAGAAAGATAATGACCTGTGATTTTTAGTTGTTATACGTCGTCACGACAAGCTACCCAGCTATAAACCCACCCCCGATCTGATGCATCAAACAAGGATAAGGTACTTAGCTAATATGGGCACTGTGTAAGTTAAAGCTTGCCGAAGGTCGCGTCCTAGGCTCTAGACTTGTCTATCCTAGATACTGACACGCTCCACTGGCCGGTCACATGGAGTTACATAGAACCAAATTTAACAGGTTCCGTAAATGACACTGACACCAAGTGAAGGTATTGTCTGCAAGGTTCTTCACACCTCACAGTGGCGACTTTCTTTTGGAGATTTGATAGCGTTTACCCTGGTGGCTGGGTAATGGCGTCTCCTCGTGAGCACCACGTGAACACGTCTACTCGTGAGCGTTTCAACACGTGGACTCGCGTCTCTTCCGCCCCGCTCCGCGTCCCGCGTTTGTTAAACAAATTATTTATTTTGGATATTGTCACTTCTTGCAGTTGTGCTTGAAATGCTCGGATTAGGACGGGTTTATTATTTGGAGGAGTTATATATTATTATTTGTCCATTTTATGATAGTAAACGAACAATGGAGAAGAATTATAATCTCTCCAGGGCATTCACGCGTGACGTTAATTTTATTACTAGATAACAGCTATAACAATAAACGCTCTATTTGGCTTTAGTTGGAGAACAGTTTATCTGTAATTAATTATCACACAGAACACCGTTGTTTATGGAGAATCAAATTCAATTCTCAGGCACATTGGATATAAATGTGTTTATTACAATGGAATCTGACGCAATACTGGCGTCGGGTGACGTAAGAATTCTAGCCTTACTGTACAGATGTAATTATTAGTACATGTGAATTCTACGTTGGGTTAATTTTACTCACTACAATGATTAGTAGAATTAGTAATAATTAATGAGAATACAACAGTGTTGTATTCAGTGTTGGAAATTTCCAACACCATGATCGCTGGGCACACGATCTAGCGCAGGCAACCACTATTTCAACGGATGAAGGAGCTTACCATAGAATCTGTAGCTTGGGGGGCGCTCCAAGATGGCGTCCTCTGAGACGTCCAACAAAATCTCCTTAAACAGCTCTTCTGCCCCTGACTTAGGCCCACACACTCGCCTGGCAAGTTCCACACAAAGTCACATACTTATCCTCCTCCACCTGAGGATACAACTATTTAGAGTTCCATACAGACACGACCACCACTCGGCTTGAGGTCGTCTCCAAATCTTCATAAATACTGAGAGGTTACGTGCGTCACGCCCTTGGCAGCTTCCTCAACAGTTATGCACTGTAGCTGGCACTCAAACAATTCATCCAGGGCAGTATTCTTCAATATTCCCAGGATACAGGAACACACGTCTACCTCTGATGACTGTGGCAACTCAAATGGCGTTACTGTGACCGTTAACGTCACATAGCGTCCCAAACTGTCAACATCCTATTTCCAATAACATTAAAAAGATGCTTGTTCTCTGCCTGTATTATTAAATCACTCACTGACGTTTGTTGCATACATATCTTCCACTGACCTCTTAATTTCTGGTCCGGAAAGCAGAGTAACTCTCATCAGGTGGACTCCTTTCTCCAGGCAAACTGGGGTCATAACATTCCCCTTTCCTGATTTTTTAGAGTTATTCTCAGTGGCTAGGGTCGTGTCAAGGTGTCAGCCATCACTTTATCTCGCTCTTTTACATGTCTCATGATCAGGTTATACTCTTGAAGTAACAGGAACCACTAGTTAACCTCTCATTTGCGTGCTTCATCTTACTCAGCAATTCCAGGGGAATATGATCTGTATACACAGTAACTGGGTATCCTTCCCCACTTACGTATTCATCAAAATGCTTGAGTGCCAGGACCAATGAAAATGTCTCCCTCTCTACCATACTGTATGATCTCTGATGCTTTGCAAAATTCATGGAGAAGAAAGACACGGGGCGAAATATTTCGTCCTTTTGCTGCGTCAATACATCTCAGGCTCCAACATCACTGGCATTCACAAACAACGCAAACAGTGCTCCATAATCCGTCGACAATAATACAGGAGCCTCGGTCAATAATCTCTTGGTTTAATCAAACGCCTCTTGGGCTACTCCATTCCATTCCAACGTCTTATTCTTAGACAACAGACTCATCATAGGAGTGGCAATGGTGGAAAAATTCATACAGAAACTCCTGTAGTATCCAATTATTCTAAAGTACCTAAACAACTCTTTCTTTCCTTGCGGTACCGGGAAATTATCGATGGCTTCTACCTTTGTCGTCACTGGAGCAACCTGACCTTGCCCTACCACATAACCTAGGTACTCCAGTCGGGCTCTTCCAAACTCACTCTTCACCAAGTTAAGGGGCCCAGTGATGGTGCACCGAAACTTCCTCAAACACAATTCTTTTGTGAGTAGTATTTTCATGGTAAATGCTCCAACTTTTCCTAATAGATTAACATTATTCCATGAACAGAAAAAAATAAAAAAAATAAAAAAATAACAATTTCAAATTAGCTTTAAAAATATTAAAATGTCACCAAATGGTATTTTATTCATTGTGGTCTCAGAATGGCATATAAAGTTCAGTTTCCTTGCTGCAAAATATTGTTTGAGAGTATAGTATACTGTAAACGATTTTTTCCATATGGCCATCGTAATATGCAGAATTTAGATTCAAAAAATTAATAACTCAAATAGTAATTGATTTATGACTAAACGAAAGCGAGGAAACTTTAGAACTAAACACTTTGCACATATATGTAAAAATGGTGAGAATCGGTCAGAAATTGAATTTTTGAAGCGGTCCCAAAGTTCTTTTTTTTTTTTTAGAGAGAGAGAGAGGTAATTGAAGTTTTAAGTTATCGACAATGAATATGATAGTTCTAATAAATGAATGTTCTTGTATGTTTTAATTAGCATAGCTTGGCATTCATACTCGAATATGTAAAGCTGTAGGTCAATATGTGTTGAAATGAAGTCAAGAAAAAATAACCAACCCAAAACAGAAGATATTGGGATAGGTTAGGGATAACAAACATATATATTGCAGTCGATCATTCTCAAGTCGATTGGACAACCGACTTGAGAATGGTCCAGGACGGACCGAAACGTCGTCGTCCCTTCATCTTCTAAAGTGTGGTCTGGTCAACATACTTTAGCCACGTTATTGTGACTCATCGCCTGCAACACCTGGTTCATCACCTGTTGAACACATTGTCATCCTCTAAATGACCAAACTTCTCTCTCACCTTGGCCAGGCTGTCTGTGTTGGACACCTTCGCTCCCTCAACCCTCTCTAGCTTACTGATTTCCACCTCCCCTTCGTCTTCTTTTTGCATTCCACACGTAAAGTGTTAGATATCTATTATCTGTTCCTCCTCTGTCGTCCTCATACTTCGGTTCATCATCCTCATACTTCAATCTACCACCATCATTCGTCCGTCACTTGTCATCATACTTGAATGTCTTTTTCCCTAACTCTATTATCCAGTGGGTGTGACACATGTGAGGTGCTCTCTGGCAACCCACGCTCAATACTATGCTCTGCCACAACTCTATTTGTTTCTATCTCCATTTGTTTTGATTTCTCTTTTTCTTGCTCCACTTTGATTTTATCTTTTTCTACCTCTAGTTTAGTTTTCTCTTTTCCTTCCCTACCTCAAGTTTACTTTTCTCTTTTTCTGCTTCTTTTTTCATCTGCAGTTCTAGTCTCAACATCTCTAGTTGGAACTGTCTCCCTTTGTCCTCACGTTGCATCTGGAGTTCTAGCTGAATCCTTTCCAAGCTCCTTTTCTGGCTACTCCTGCTACTGAAGCCACTCCTACTACTCCTATTTGATCCTTGGGATCTCAATTCATCCTATCCATCATCATCCTTTTCATCGCCAGCTCCTTTCTGAGCTCCCTACTCTACCACTTCACTCCTAGCTCTCAACTGTCTAAGGATCTGATACTTCATTCCTGCCACTGTAGATGACATCACCTTAATACCACATTTCTCTACAATCTGCCTTAACTGCTCTTTGGTGCAACCTTCCAAATCTTCAGGATTGCCTGACTGAACAAATGTTTGCACCTTCTCTATCTTGTCCTGTGGGTTTTTCCAAAAGAGAAAGAGATATTCTTTCTGTGGTCACATGGGCTACCTATTGCTGCTAAGGTGTATCAGTCTACTCTCCTGGACTCAAACTATGGGTGCGACAATTCGCTCCCAGACAGGCCCCCAATTCTGTCGATGGGGATGCTGGGGATTTCTACTATAAAGAGCTGGTTGTTGCACCAGACTGTTACTTGCATACAGGCGAACAGAGACCCCAACCACTCTCTGATAGAAATACAGCCGAACTCGGCAGCTACACTTACGCTACTGTCATTCGACCAGCAATAGACACTAGAGTGCTTGCAATTACCTGGAAGTTCACTCTGTACACTCCTTGATCCTGGCGAGGGGTTCAGCATTACTTTTATTTAGAGGTTCGGCTCCAAAACTGAACTCGTTGTCTTGAGTACACACACCCTACCCTCTCTCTCTCTCTCTCGTTCTGGGAAACCTCTCCAGGACAAGAACAAAGACCAAATCTTACCTAACATTTAATACATAAAAACATACACAACAATCTATATATATAAAAATGTAATTGTTCATTTGTTCAAAATCGCTAATCTCCGTTAGTTCTTCACCGATTGCTTTGAAATTTACACACAACATTCCATTCACATTCGAGTGGGTTTTTATATACATACTATATAGATGTCATGTCTGTGACGAGAAAAAACATGTTTTTCTGAAAAACTATGTTATCATGTGTTTTTCATGTGAGGGAAATCTTTGAAACCTCTTTACCGATTGCTTTTAAATTTTGACACAACGTTCAATTCGAATATACACATGTTTTTTATATCTACTAAATAGATGCCACAGCAGTGAAAGGTAAAAACATTTTTTTGTTTTTAAACAGCTCCATCTGTTGCACGTAAAAGTAACACATGCTATACTAAATATGTTACAATTATTTTTCAATGATTTCCGATTGCATTGATAAATTTAAATTTCATACATTTCGATTTATTTTCACATTGATTTAATTATTTTGTGTGACATTGCTTTGGAATTGAGCTGTTTTATTTACTGTTCCGTTCATTTTGTGAGTATAAGTATAGATACCACACCTGTGACAGGTAAAACTATGTTTTTTGGAAAAAAAACATCTGTTGCACGTAAGAGCAACACACACACTATACTAAATATGTTACGATTACATTTCAACGTTTCTGATTGCATTAATATATTGAATTTTCATAGACTTCGATTTATTTTCATTTTGATTTAATTATTTTGTGTACCATTGCATTGGAATTGAGCTGTGTTGTTTACCATACCGTTCATTTTGTGCGTATAGTGTATTTGTTTATTTTTTCATTGTTTTTTTATTTTGTTTTTTAACTGTACTTAGCTTGCCTTGCTGCATCCCTTCATGCTTATGAAGGGATGCTTAAATTGCATCAGTGAAGAGGAAAAGCAGATTGGTATCGAACTCCGCACCTCTAAGACAAAAGTCATGCCCATAAAAATAGTGAAGCCCAACAACTAACTCAAAGTGCATGGCCAGCAAATTGAATTGGTGGACACTTATCAGTATCTAGGAATAATCCTGGACACACATCAATTTTAATGCTGAAGTCGCTTACATGAGAGAGAGAACTGCGGCCAGGACGGCAAGTCTCAGGTCCGTGACAAACAAGTCCGTAACAAACTACAATTAAAAAGCATTATACTTGATAGAGGAGGCGATCATCCACACTCAAACTACACTTGTTCCCCACCATTGGAGGAGCATACCATCAAAATAGTAATAGAAGGAATTCCGACGGAAAATGCTGCCTATGATCCAACAATCCTAAGGCGCATCACAGAAAGGTAATTTAGCACTTTTGTAGTAGCAGGAGCCACCCACATCTTCACAGACGGATCGGACAATGGACACCTAGCAAACAGGACACCTAGGGGGACAACCCATGGCGACCCCATCTACTTGCTTATACATACTTATACATGTTGAGAGCATCGTTGGACGTAGAATCACTGTTTACCAACATACTTGTGGATGAAACAAGCGGGATGATAGCGGACAGAGTGTATCGTGATCCGGCCTGTACTCCTCTTGACATACCAGATAACATTCCAAGGAAACTACTCCAAGCTTATACTAAAGAGGCACCCTTCTTGAGCCCGGATGGACACATGTATAAGCAAATAGATGGGGTCGCCATGGGTTCTCCCCTAGGTGTCCTGTTTGCTAACTTCTACATGGGCACCATCGAACAGAAGGTCTTAGTCGACATGAACTTGAAACCGTTGAAGGCGTTGAAGGAGTGTGGCACTGGGGCGGTGAAGGAGTGTGGCACTGGGGCGATAAAGGAGTGTCGCACTGGGGAGGTGAGGGAGTGTGGCCCTGGGGCGGTGAGCAAGTGTGGCACTGGGGCGGTGAGGGAGTGTGGCCCTGGGGCAGTGAGCAAGTGTGGCACTTGGGCGGTGAGGGAGTGTGGCACTGGGGCGGTGAAGGAGTGTGGCACTGGGGCGGAGAGGGAGTGTGGCACTGGGGCGTCGAGGGAGTGGCACTGGGGCGGAGACGGAGTGGCACTGGGGCGGAGAGGGAGTGGCACTGGGGCTGTGAGGGAGTGTGGCACTGAGGCGGAGAGGGAGTGGCACTGGAGCGAAGAGGGAGTGGCACTGGGACGGTGAGGGAGTGTGGCACTGGGGCGGTGAGGGAGTGTGGCACTGGGGCGGTGAAGGAGTGTGGCACTGGGGCGGAGAGGGAGTGTGGCACAGGGGCAGTGAGGGATTGTGGCACTGGGGCGGTGAGGGAGTGTGGCACTGGGGTGGTTAGGGAGTGTGGCACTGGGGCGGTGAGGGAGTAGCACTGGGGCTGTGAGGTAGTGGCACTGGGGCAGTGAGGTAGTGGCACTGGGGCTGTGAGGGAGTGGCACTGGGGCGGAGAGGGAGTGGCACTGGGGCGGAGAGGGAGTGGCATTTGGGCTGTGAGGGAGTGTGGCACTGGGGCGGAGAGGGAGTGGCACTAGGGCGAAGAGGGAGTGGCACTGGGACAGTGAGGGAGTGTGGCACTGGGGCGGTGAGGAAGTGTGGCATTGGGGCGGTGAAGGAGTGTGGCACTGGGGCAGTGAGAGAGTGTGGCACTGGGGCGGTGAGGGAGAGTGGCACTGGGGTGGTTAGGGAGTGTGGCACTGGGGCGGTGAGGGAGTAGCACTGGGGCAGAGAAGGAGTGTGGCACTGGGGCTGTGAGGTAGTGGCACTGGGGCAGTGAGGTAGTGGCACTGGGGCTGTGAGGTAGTGGCACTGGGGCTGTGAGGGAGTGGCACTGGGGCGGAGAGGGAGTGGCACTGGGGCGGAGAGGGAGTGGCATTTGGGCTGTGAGGGAGTGTGGCACTGGGGCTGAGAGGGAGTGGCACTAGGGCGAAGAGGGAGTGGCACTGGGACAGTGAGGGAGTGTGGCACTGGGGCGGTGAGGAAGTGTGGCATTGGGGCGGTGAAGGAGTGTGGCACTGGGGCAGTGAGAGAGTGTGGCACTGGGGCGGTGAGGGAGTGTGGCACTGGGGTGGTTAGGGAGTGTGGCACTGGGGCGGTGAGGGAGTAGCACTGGGGCAGAGAAGGAGTGTGGCACTGGGGCTGTGAGGTAGTGGCACTGGGGCAGTGAGGTAGTGGCACTGGGGCTGTGAGGGAGTGGCACTGGGGCGGAGAGGGAGCGGCACTGGGGCGGAGAGGGAGTGGCATTGGGGCTGTGAGGGAGTGTGGCACTGGGGCTGAGAGGGAGTGGCACTGGGGCGAAGAGGGAGTGGCACTGGGACAGTGAGGGAGTGTGGCACTGGGGCGGTGAGGGAGTAAGGCACTGGGGCGGTGAGGGAGTGGCACTGGGTCAGTGAGGGAGTGTGGCACTGGGGCGGAGAGGGAGTGGAACTGGGGCTGTGAGGTAGTGGCACTGGGGCTGTGAGGTAGTGGCACTGGGGCTGTGAGGTAGTGGCACTGGGGCTGTGAGGGAGTGGCACTGGGGCGGTGAGGTAGTGGCACTGGGGCTGTGAGGTAGTGGCACTGGGGCTGTGAGGTAGTGGCACTGGGGCAGTGAGGGAGTGTGGCACTGGGGCTGTGAGGTAGTGGCACTGGGGCTGTGAGGTAGTGGCACTGGGGCAGTGAGGGAGTGTGGCACTGGGGCGGAGAGGGAGTGGAACTGGGGCGGTGAGGGAGTGTGGAACTGGGGTGGTTAGGGAGTGTGGCACTGGGGCGGAGAGGGAGTGGCACTGGGGCAGTGAGGGAGTGTGGCACTGGGGCGGAGAGGGAGTGTGGCACTGGGGCGGAGAGGGAGTGTGGCACAGGGGCAGTGAGGGATTGTGGCACTGGGGCGGTGAGGGAGTGTGGCACTGGGGTGGTTAGGGAGTGTGGCACTGGGGCGGTGAGGGAGTAGCACTGGGGCTGTGAGGTAGTGGCACTGGGGCAGTGAGGTAGTGGCACAGGGGCTGTGAGGGAGTGGCACTGGGGCGGAGAGGGAGTGGCACTGGGGCGGAGAGGGAGTGGCATTTGGGCTGTGAGGGAGTGTGGCACTGGGGCGGAGAGGGAGTGGCACTAGGGCGAAGAGGGAGTGGCACTGGGACAGTGAGGGAGTGTGGCACTGGGGCGGTGAGGAAGTATGGCACTGGGGCGGTGAAGGAGTGTGGCACTGGGGCAGTGAGAGAGTGTGGCACTGGGGCGGTGAGGAAGTGTGGCACTGGGGTGGTTAGGGAGTGTGGCACTGGGGCGGTGAGGGAGTAGCACTGGGGCAGAGAAGGAGTGTGGCACTGGGGCTGTGAGGTAGTGGCACTGGGGCAGTGAGGTAGTGGCACTGGGGCTGTGAGGGAGTGGCACTGGGGCGGAGAGGGAGCGGCACTGGGGCGGAGAGGGAGTGGCATTGGGGCTGTGAGGGAGTGTGGCACTGGGGCTGAGAGGGAGTGGCACTGGGGCGAAGAGGGAGTGGCACTGGGACAGTGAGGGAGTGTGGCACTGGGGCGGTGAGGGAGTAAGGCACTGGGGCGGTGAGGGAGTAGCACTGGGTCAGTGAGGGAGTGTGGCACTGGGGCGGAGAGGGAGTGGAACTGGGGCGGTGAGGGAGTAGCACTGGGACAGAGAAGGAGTGTGGCGTTGGGGCTGCGAGGGAGTGGCACTGGGGCGGTGAGGTAGTGGCACTGGGGCTGTGAGGTAGTGGCACTGGGGCAGTGAGGGAGTGTGGCACTGGGGTGGTTAGGGAGTGTGGCACTGGGGCGGAGAGGGAGTGGCACTCTGGCGGTGAGTGAGTGTGGCACTGGGGCGGAGAGGGAGTGGAACTGGGGCGGTGAGGGAGTGTGGAACTGGGGTGGTTAGGGAGTGTGGCACTGGGGCGGAGAGGGAGTGGCACTGGGGCAGTGAGGGAGTGTGGCACTGGGGCGGAGAGGGAGTGTGGCACTGGGGCGGAGAGGGAGTGTGGCACTGGGGCGGTGAGAGAGTGTGGCACTGGGGCAGTGAGGGAGTGTGGCACTGGGGCGGTGAGGGAGTAGCACAGGGACAGAGAAGGAGTGTGGCACTGGGGCTGTGAGGTAGTGGCACTGGGGCAGTGAGGTAGTTGCATTGGAGCTGTGAGGGAGTGGCATTGGGGCGGTGAGGTAGGGCACTGGGGCTGTGAGGTAGTGGCACTGGGGCAGTGAGGTAGTGGCACTGGGACTGTGAGGGAGTGGCACTGGGGCAGTGAGGTAGTGGCACTGGGGCTGTGAGGTAGTGGCACTGGGGCGGTGAGGGAGTGTGGCACTGGGGCGGTGAAGGAGTTTGGCACTGGGACGGTGAGGGAATGTGGCACTGGGGCAGTGAGGTAGTGGCACTGGGGCGGTGAGGGAGTGTAGCACTGGGGCGGTGAGGGAGTGTGGCACTGGGGCTGTGAGGGAGTGTGGCACTGAGGCGGCGAGGGAGTGTGGCACTGGGATAGTGAGGTTGTTACGGCCCTCTCGGGGCGCAACTGGGTTCTTACTCTGATGTTGTTAGAGGAAGGGTATCCGGCCCCAAGCCAGTAGTGGCTTTCAAGGGGTGTAATCCGTAACGCAAGTAAAATAAAAGGGGAAGGGAAATAAGGTCAAAAACTTAATAATATAATTACCACCACCAATAAGTAATATATAAAAGGTTACACAGGGGGAGGGGTATAAACACTATAATACACGATGTAGTCTTCCTCTGAAGACCCTGGACGTTCACGGTGCCAAGCTCTTGGTGCTCTCGTGGCCTCACGACGAATCCTTCGAGAATCTTGAGTCTACCCCGGCCACAGGCCAGCCAAAACACAGTTCCACTGGGGGCACCGTCGTGGAGGCCGTCAACCACAAGTCCAGCAGATAGCTGGCAGGTTCCAAATCAGCGACGCTAATTAGGCCACTCCACGAGCGATACTAGGGTCGCGCCCTAGTCAGGAGCCTCGTGTGATACCACAGATTACTCTCCTTTCCAGAACACCCCGGTGGCTAAGCGTCTCCACCAGTCAGTCCCGGGTATGACAATCCTTCAACTGCCGCTTCACAGGTAGGGTAACACCACAGTGTTCATCCGGGGGGCGACTCACAGCTGCTGCAGCAAACACTTGGTGACGAGACGGCTGCCTTGGGTAGACTGACTCAACTTCCATTACAGCAGTCCCAGGTCGACTCTGTAATCAGACACGTCATCAGTAACAGGGACACACAAAAGCACCTCACCTACAGGCTTAGACACAAACGCCAGACGTATCCACTCCATAGATGGCGTTGCTGTCTAAGCTTCACCTCACCAGAGGTCAGTAGCGGCTATGTTATGAGCTAATCAGGAGTGGAAACTAGCCCTTGTGGCCAGTACACCTCGTCCTCACCAGGTGTCGTCGTCCATTTGGAGGGGGTTTCGGGAGCTGACCCACAGATGGCGCGGTCGTCACTGCTCCGTGCTCGGACGCTGGATTCGGGTCCGTAACAGAGGTAGTGTGGCACTGGGGCGGTGGGGGAGAGTGGCACTGGGGTGGTGAGAGAGTGTGGCACTGGGGCGGTGAGGTAGTGTGGCACTGGGGCGGTGATGTAGTGGCACTGGGGTGGTGAGGGAGTGGCACTGGGGCGGTGAGGTAGTGGCACTGGGGCGGTGAGGGAGTGTGGCACTGGGGTGGTGAAGGAGTGTGGCACTGGGGTGGTGAGGTAGTGGCACTGGGGCGGTGAGGGAGTGGCACTGGGGCGGTGAGGAAGTGTGGCACTGGGGCAGTGAGAGAGTGTGGCACTGGGGCGGTGAGGGAGTGTGGCACTGGGGCTGAGAGGGAGTGGCACTGGGACGAAGAGGGAGTGGCACTGGGACAGTGAGGGAGTGTGGCACTGGGGCGGTGAGGGAGTAAGGCACTGGGGCGGTGAGGGAGTAGCACTGGGACAGAGAAGGAGTGTGGCATTGGGGCTGTGAGGGAGTGGCACTGGGGCTGTGAGGTAGTGGCACTGGGGCAGTGAGGTAGTGGCACTGGGATTGTGAGGGAGTGGCACTGTGGCGGTGAGGTAGTGGCACTGGGGCTGTGAGGTAGTGGCACTGGGGCGGCGAGGGAGTGTGGCACTGGGGCGGAGAGGGAGTATGGCACTGGGTCAGTGAGGGAGTGTGGCACTGGGGCGGTGAGGGAGTGTGGCACTGGGGCGGTGAGGGAGTGTGGCACTGGGTCAGTGAGGGAGTGTGGCACTGGGGCGGTGAGGGAGTGTGTCACTGGGGTGGTTAGGGAGTGTGGCACTGGGGCGGAGAGGGAGTGGCTCTCTGGCGGTGAGTGAGTGTGGCACTGGGGCGGAGAGGGAGTGGTACTGGGGCAGTGATAGGGAGTAGCAATGGGGCGGTGAGGGAGTGGCACTGGGGCGGTGAGGGAGTGTGGCACTGGGACGTTGAGGGAGTGGCACTGGGACGGTGAGGGAGTGTGGCACTTGAGCGGTGAGGGTGTGGCACTGGGACAGTGAGGGAGTGGCACTTGGGCGGTGAGGTAGAGTGGCACTGGGGCGGTGAGGGAGTGTAGCACTGGGGCGGTGAGTGAGTGGCACTGTGGCAGTGAGGGAGTGGCACTGGGGCGGTGGGGGTGTGTGGCACTGAGGTGTTGAGGGAGTGTGGCACTGGGGCGGTGAGGGAGTGGCACTGGGGCAGTGAGGGAGTGGCACTGGGGCGGTGACGGAGTGGCACTGGGGCGGTGACGGAGTAGCAATGAGGCAGTGAGAGAGTGTGGCACTCGGGCGGTGAAGGAGTGTGGCACTGGGGCGGTTAGGGAGTGGCACTGGAGCAGTGAGGGAGGGGCACTGGGGCAGTGAGGGAGTGGCACTGGGGTGGTGAAGGAGTGTGGCACTGGGGCGGTTAGGGAGTGGCACTGGGGCAGTGAGGGAGTGACACTGGGGCAGTGAGGGAGTGGCATTGGGCGATGAGGGAGTGAGGCACTGGGGCGGTGAGGGAGTGGCACTGGGGCGGTGAGGAAGTGGCACTTGGGAGGGGAGGGAGTGGCACTGGGGCGGAGAAGGAGTGTGACACTGGGGCGATGGGGGAGTGTGGCACTGGGGAGGTGAGGAAGTGGCACTGGGGTGGTGAGGGAGTTGCACTGGGGTGGTGAGGGAGTGGCACTGGGGTGGTAAGGGAGTGTGGCACTTTGGCGGTGAGGGTGTGTGTCACTGGGTCAGTGAGAGAGTGTGACACTGGGGCGGTGAGGGAGTGTGGCACTGGGGTGGTGAGGGAGTGTGGCACTGGGGCGGTGAGGGAGTGTGGCAGTGGGGCGGTGAGGGAATGTGGCACTGAGGCGGTGAGGGAGTGTGGCACTGGGGCGGTGAGTGAGTGTGGCACTGGGGCGGTGAGAAAGTGTGGCACTGTGGCGGTTAGGGAGGTGCACTGTGGCAGTGAGGGAGGGGCACTGGGGCAGTGAGGGAGAGGCACTGGGGTGGTGAAGGAGTGTGGCACTGGGGCGGTGAGGGAGTGGCTCTGTGGCGGTTAGGGAGTGGCACTGGGGCAGTGAGGGGGTGACACTGGGGCAGTGAGAGAGTGGCATTGGGCGATGAGGGAGTGTGGCACTGGGGCGGTGAGGGAGTGGACCTGGGGCAGTGATGGAGTGGCACTGGGGCAGTGAAAGAGTGGCACTGGAGCGGTGAGGGAGTGTGGCACTGGGGCGGTGAGGGAGTGTGGCACTGGGGCGGTGAGGGAGTGTGGCACTGAGGCGGTGAGGGAGTGTGGCACTGGGGTGGTGAGGGAGTGTGGCACTGAGGCGGTGAGGGAGTGTGGCACTGGGGCGGTCAGGGAGTGGCACTGGGGCAGTGAGGGAGTGGCACTGGGGCAGTTAAAGAGTGGAACTGGAGCGGTGAGGGAGTGTGGCACTGGGGCGGTGAGGGAGTGTGGCACTGGGGCGATTTGGGAGTGGCTCTGGGGCGGTGAGGGAGTGGCACTGAGGCAGTGAGGGAGTGCCACTGGGCCGGTGACGGAGTGGCTCTGGGGCGGTGAGGGAGTGGCACTGGGGCAGTGAGGGAGTGGCACTGGGCCGGTGACGGAGTGGCACTACGGCGGTGAGGGAGTGGCGCTGGGGCAGTGAGAGAGTGTGGCACTCGGGCGGTGAAGGAGTCCGGTACTGGGGCGGTGAGGAAGTGTGGAACTGGGGTGGTAAGGGAGTGTGGCACTGGGGCGGTGAGGGAGTGGCACTGGGGCAGTGAGGGACTGGGACTGGGGCGGTGACGGAGTGGCCCTGGGGCGGTGAGGGAGAGGCACTGGGGCAGTGAGAGAATGTGGCACTCGGGCGGTGAAGGAGTGCGGCACTGGGGCGGTGAGGGAGTGTGGCACTGGGGCGGTAAGGGAGTGTGGCACTGGGGCGGTGAAGGAGTGTGGCACTGGGGCGGTGTCGACGGAGTGTGACACTAGGGCGGTGAGGGAGTGTGGCACTGGGGCGGTGACGGAGTGGCACTGGGGCGGTGAGGGAGTGTGGCACTGGGGCGGTGTCGAGGGAGTGTGACACTAGGGCGGTGAGGGAGTGGCACTGGGGCAGTGAGGGAGTGGCACTGGGGCGATGACGGAGTGGCACTGGGGCGGGGAGGGAGTGTGGGACTGGGGCGGTGAGGGAGTGTGGCACTGGGGCGGTGAGGGAGTGTGGCACTGGGGCAGTGAGGGAGTGGCACTGGGGCAGTGAGGGAGTGGCACTGGGGCGGTGAGGGTGTGCAGCACTGGGGCAGTGAAGAAGGTGCACTGGGGCAGTGAAGGAGTGGCACTGGGGTGGTAAGGGAGTGTGGCACTTTGGCGGTGAGGGTGTGTGGCACTGGGTCGATGAGAGAGTGTGGCACTGGGGCGGTGAGAGAGTGTGACACTGGGGCGGTGAGGCAGTGTGGCACTGGGGCGGTGAGGGAGTGTGGCACCGGGGCAATGAGGGAGTGTGGCACTGGTGCGGTGAGGGAGTGTGGCACTGGGGTGGTGAGGGAGTGTGGCACTGGGGCCGTGAGGGAGTGTGGCACTGGGGCGGTGAGGGAGTGGCACTGTGGCGATGAGGGAGTGGCACTTGGGAAGGAAGGGAGAACATTGGGGCGGAGAGGGAGTGTGGCACTAGGGAGGTGAGGGAGTGTGGCACTGGGGTGGTGAGGGAGTGGCGCTGGGGTGGTGAGCGAGTGGCACTGAGGATGTGAGGGAGTGGCACTGGGGTGGTATGGGAGTGTGGCACTTTGACGGTGAGGGTGTGTGGCACTGGGTCGGTAAGAGAGTGTGGCACTGGGGCGGTGAGAGAGTGTGACACTGGGGCGGTGAGGCAGTGTGGCACTGGGGCGGTGAGGGAGTGTGGTACTGGGGCAATGAGGGAGTGTGGCACTGGGGCGGTGAGGGAGTGTGGCACTGGGGTGGTGAGGGAGTGTGGCACTGGGGCGGTGAGATAGTGTGGTTCTGGGGCGGTGAGAGAGTGTGGTACTGGAGCGGTGAGGTAGTAGCACTGGGGCGGTGAGGGAGTGGCACTGGGGCAGTCAGGGAGTGGCACTGGGGCGGTGAGGGAGTGTGGCACTGGGGTGGTGAGAGAGTGTGACACTGGGGTGGTGAGGGAGTGTGGCACTGGGGCGGTGAGGGAGTGTGGCACTGGGGTGGTGAGGGAGTGGCACTGGGGCTGTGAGGGAGTGTGGCACTGGGGCAGTGAGGGAGTGTGGCACTGGGGCGGTGAGGGAGTGGCACTGGGGTGGTGAGGGAATGGCACTGGGGCGGAGAGGGAGTGTGAGACTGGGGCGGTGAATGAGTGGCACTGGGGCAGTGAGGGAGTGGCACTGGGGCAGTGACGGAGTGGCACTGGGGCGGTGATGGAGTGGCACTGGGACAGTGTGAGAGTGTGGCACTCGGGCGGTGAAGGAGTGCGGCACTGGGGCGGTGAGGGAGTGTGGCACTGGGGCGGTGAGGGAGTGTGGCACTGGGGCGGTGAGGGAGTGGGGCTCTGGGGCGGTGAAGGAATGTGGCAGTGAGGCGGTGACGGAGTGGCACTGGGGCGGTGACGGAGTTGCACTGGAGCGGGGTGGGAGTGTGGCACTGGGGCGGTGAGAGAGTGGCACTGGGGCAGTTAGGAAGTGGCACTGGGGCGGTGGCGGAGTGGCACTGGGGCGGTGAGGGAGTGTGGGACGGGGGCGGTGAAGGAGTGTGGCACTGGGGCGGTGTGGGAGTGTGACACTGGGGCGGTGAGGGAGTGGCACTGGGGCAGTAAGGGAGTGGCACTGGGGCGGTGAGGGTGTGTAGCACTGGGGCAGTGAAGGAGGTGCACTGGGGCAGTAAAGGAGGTGCACTGGGGCAGTGAGTGAGTGGCACTTTGGCGGTGAGGATGTGTGGCACTTTGGCGGTGAGGATGTGTGGCACTTTGGCGGTGAGGGAGTGGCACTGGGGTGGTGAGGGAGTGTGGCACTGGGGCGGTGAAGGAGTGGCACTGGGGTGGTGAGGGAGTGTGGCACTGGGGCGGTGAGGGAGTGTGGCACAGGGGCGGTGAAGGAGTGTGGCACTGGGGCGGTGATGGAGTGGCACTGGGGCAGTGAGTGAGTGGCACTTTGGCGGTGAGGATGTGTGGCACTCTGGCGGTGAGGATGTGTGGCACTTTGGCGGTGAGGGAGTGGCACTGGGGCGGTGAGGGAGTGGCACTGGGGCGGTGAGGGAGTGGCACTGGGGCGGTGAGGGAGTGGCACTTGGGAGGGGAGGGTGAGCACTGGGGCGGAGAGGGAGTGTGGCACTAGTGCGGTGAGGGAGTGTGGCACTGGGGTGGTGAGGGAGTGGCACTGGGGTGGTGAGGGAGTGGCACTGGGGTTGTGAGGGAGTGGCACTGGGGTGGTAAGGGAGTGTGGCACTGGGTCGGTGAGTGAGTGTGGCACTGGGTCGGTGAGAGAGTGTGACACTGGGGCGGTGAGGCAGTGTGGCACTGGGGCGGTGAGGGAGTGTGGCACTGGGGCAATGAAAGAGTGTGGCACTGGGGCGGTGAGGGAGTGTGGCACTGGGGTGGTGAGGGAGTGTGGCACTGGGGCGGTGAGGGAGTGTGGCACTGCGGTGGTGATTGAGTGTGGCACTGGGGCGGGGAGATAGTGTGGTACTGGGGCGGTGAGAGAATGTGACACTGGGGTGGTGAGGGAGTGTGGCACTGTGGCGGTGAGGGAGTGTGGTACTGGAGCGGTGAGGTAGTAGCACTGGGGCGGTGAGGGAGTGTGGCACTGGGGCGGTGAGGGAGTGTGGTACTTGAGCGGTGAGGGAGTGGCACTGGGGCGGTGAGGGAGTGTGACACTCGGGCGGTGAGGGAGTGTGGTACTGGAGCGGTGAGGGAGTGGCACTGGGGCGGTGAGGGAGTGTGGCACTGGGGCGGTGAGGAAGTGTGGCACTGGGGCAGTGAGGGAGTGTGGCACTGTGGCGGTGAGGGAGTGTGGTACTGGGGCTGTGAGGTAGTAGCACAGGGGCAGTGAGGGAGTGGCACTGGGGCAGTGAGGGAGTGGCAATGGGGTAGTAAGGGAGTGTGGCACTGGGGTGGTGAGGGAGTGTGGCACTGGGGCGGTGTGGGAGTGTGGCACTGGGGTGGTGAGGGAGTGGCACTGGGGCGGTGGGGGAGTGTGGCACTGGGTCAGTGAGTGAGTGTGGCACTGGGGCGGTGAGGGAGTTGCACAAGGGCGATGAGGGAGTGGCACTGGGGCAGTGAGGGAGTGGCACTGGGGCGGTGAGGGAATGTGGCACTGGGGCAGTGAGGGAGTGTGGCACTGGGGCGGTGAGGGAGTGTGGCACTGGGGCAGTGAGGGAGTAGCACTGGGGCAGTGAGGGAGTGTAGCACTATTGCGGTGAGGCAGTGTGGCACTGGGGCGGTGAGGGAGTTTGGCACTGGGGTGGTGAGGGAGTGGCACTGGGGCGGTGGGGGAATGTGGCACTGGGGCAGTGAGGGAGTGTGGCACTGGGGCGGTGAGGGAGTGTGGCACTGGGGCAGTGAGGGAGTAGCACTGGGGCGGTGAGGGAGTGTAGCACTATTGCGGTGAGGGAGTGTGGCACTGGGGCGGTGATGGAGTGTGGCACTGGGGCGGCGAGGGAGTGTTGCAAAGGGGCGGTGAGGGAGGGGCACTGGGGCGGTGAGGGAGTGTGGCACTGGGGCAGTGAGGTAGTGTGGCACTTGGGCGGTGAGAGAGTGTGGAACTGAGGCGGTGAGGGAGTGTGGCACTGGGGCGGTGAAGGAGTGGCACTGGGGCAGTGAGGGAGTGGCACTGGGGCAGTGAAAGAGTGGAACTGGAGCGGTGAGGGAGTGTGGCACTGGGGCGGTGAGGGAGTGTGGCACTGGGGCGATTTGGGAGTGGCTCTGGGGCGGTGGGGGAGTGGCACTGGGGCAGTGAGGGAGTGGCACTGGGCCGGTGACGGAGTGGCTCTGGGGCGGTGAGGGAGTGGCACTGGGGCAGTGAGGGAGTGGCACTGGGCCGGTGACGGAGTGGCACTACGGCGGTGAGGGAGTGGCGCTGGGGCAGTGAGAGAGTGTGGCACTCGGGCGGTGAAGGAGTCCGGTACTGGGGCGGTGAGGAAGTGTGGAACTGGGGTGGTGAGGGAGTGTGGCACTGGGGCGGTGAGGGAGTGGCACTGGGGCAGTGAGGGACTGGGACTGGGGCGGTGACGGAGTGGCCCTGGGGCGGTGAGGGAGAGGCACTGGGGCAGTGAGAGAATGTGGCACTCGGGCGGTGAAGGAGTGCGGCACTGGGGCGGTGAGGGAGTGTGGCACTGGGGCGGTGAGGGAGTGTTGCACTGGGGCGGTGAAGGAGTGTGGCACAGGGGCGGTGTCGAGGGAGTGTGACACTAGGGCGGTGAGGGAGTGTGGCACTGGGGCGGTGACGGAGTGGCACGGGGGCGGTGAGGGAGTGTGGCACTGGGGCGGTGTCGAGGGAGTGTGACACTAGGGCGGTGAGGGAGTGGCACTGGGGCAGTGAGGGAGTGGCACTGGGGCGATGACGGAGTGGCACTGGGGCGGGGAGGGAGTGTGGGACTGGGGCGGTGAGGGAGTGTGGCACTGGGGCGGTGAGGGAGTGTGACACTGGGGCAGTGAGGGAGTGGCACTGGGGCAGTGAGGGAGTGGCACTGGGGCGGTGAGGGTGTGCAGCACTGGGGCAGTGAAGAAGGTGCACTGGGGCAGTAAAGGAGTGGCACTGGGGTGGTAAGGGAGTGTGGCACTTTGGCGGTGAGGGTGTGTGGCACTGGGTCGATGAGAGAGTGTGGCACTGGGGCCTGTGAGAGAGTGTGACACTGGGGCGGTGAGGCAGTGTGGCACTGGGGCGGTGAGGGAGTGTGGCACCGGGGCAATGAGGGAGTGTGGCACTGGTGCGGTGAGGGAGTGTGGCACTGGGGTGGTGAGGGAGTGTGGCTCTGGGGCCGTGAGGGAGTGTGGCACTGGGGCGGTGAGGGAGTGGCACTGGGGCGATGAGGGAGTGGAACTTGGGAGGGAAGGGAGAACATTGGGGCGGAGAGGGAGTGTGGCACTAGGGCGGTGAGGGAGTGTGGCACTGGGGTGGTGAGGGAGTGGCGCTGGGGTGGTGAGGGAGTGGCACTGAGGTTGTCAGGGAGTGGCACTAGGGTGGTATGGAAGTGTGGCACTTTGGCGGTGAGGGTGTGTGGCACTGGGTCGGTAAGAGAGTGTGGCACTGGGGCGGTGAGAGAGTGTGACACTGGGGCGGTGAGGCAGTGTGGCACTGGGGCGGTGAGGGAGTGTGGCACTGGGGCAATGAGGGAGTGTGGCACTGGGGCGGTGAGGGAGTGTGGCACTGGGGTGGTGAGGGAGTGTGGCACTGGGGCGGTGAGATAGTGTGGTTCTGGGGCGGTGAGAGAGTGTGGTACTGGAGCGGTGAGGTAGTAGCACTGGGGCGGTGAGGGAGTGGCACTGGGGCAGTGAGGGAGTGGCACTGGGGCGGTGAGGGAGTGTGGCACTAGGGTGGTGAGGGAGTGGCACTGGGGCTGTGAGGGAGTGTGGCACTGGGGCAGTGAGGGAGTGTGGCACTGGGGCGGTGAGGGAGTGGCACTGGGGTGGTGAGGGAATGGCACTGGGGCGGTGAGGAAGTGTGACACTGGGGCGATGAAGGAGTGGCACTGGGGCAGTGAGGGAGTGGCACTGGGGCAGTGACGGAGTGGCACTGGGGCGCTGATGGAGTGGCACTGGGACAGTGTGAGAGTGTGGCACTCGGGCGGTGAAGGAGTGCGGCACTGGGGCGGTGAGGGAGTGTGGCACTGGGGCGGTGAGGGAGTGTGGCACTGGGGCGGTGAGGGAGTGGGGCTCTGGGGCGGTGAAGGAATGTGGCAGTGAGGCGGTGACGGAGTGGCACTGGGGCGGTGACGGAGTTGCACTGGAGCGGGGTGGGAGTGTGGCACTGGGGCGGTGAGAGAGTGGCACTGGGGCAGTTAGGGAGTGGCACTGGGGCGGTGGCGGAGTGGCACTGGGGCGGTGAGGGAGTGTGGAACTGGGGCGGTGAAGGAGTGTGGCACTGGGGCGGTGTGGGAGTGTGACACTGGGGCGGTGAGGGAGTGGCACTGGGGCAGTAAGGGAGTGGCACTGGGGCGGTAAGAGTGTGTAGCACTGGGGCAGTGAAGGAGGTGCACTGGGGCAGTAAAGGAGGTGCACTGGGGCAGTGAGTGAGTGGCACTTTGGCGGTGAGGATGTGTGGCACTTTGGCGGTGAGGATGTGTGGCACTTTGGCGGTGAGGGAGTGGCACTGGGGTGGTGAGGGAGTGTGGCACTGGGGCGGTGATGGAGTGGCACTGGGGCGGTGAGGGAGTGGCACTTGGGAGGGGAGGGTGAGCACTGGGGCGGAGAGGGAGTGTGGCACTAGTGCGGTGAGGGAGTGTGGCACTGGGGTGGTGAGGGAGTGGCACTGGGGTGGTGAGGGAGTGGCACTGGGGTTGTGAGGGAGTGGCACTGGGGTGGTAAGGAAGTGTGGCACTGGGTCGGTGAGTGAGTGTGGCACTGGGTCGGTGAGAGAGTGTGACACTGGGGCGGTGAGGCAGTGTGGCACTGGGGCGGTGAGGGAGTGTGGCACTGGGGCAATGAGGGAGTGTGGCACTGGGGCGGTGAGGGAGTGTGGCACTGGGGTGGTGAGGGAGTGTGGCACTGGGGCGGTGAGGGAGTGTGGCACTGGGGTGGTGATTGAGTGTGGCACTGGGGCGGTGATATAGTGTGGTACTGGGGCGGTGAGAGAATGTGACACTGGGGCGGTGAGGGAGTGTGGCACTGTGGCGGTGAGGGAGTGTGGTACTGGAGCGGTGAGGTAGTAGCACTGGGGCGGTGAGGGAGTGTGGCACTGGGGCGGTGAGGGAGTGTGGTACTTGAGCGGTGAGTGAGTGGCACTGGGGCGGTGAGGGAGTGTGGCACTGGGGCGGTGAGGGAGTGTGGTACTGGAGCGGTGAGGGAGTGGCACTGGGGCGGTGAGGGAGTGTGGCACTGGGGCGGTGAGGGAGTGTGGCACTGGGGCGGTGAGGGAGTGTGGCACTGGGGCGGTGAGGGAGTGTGGTACTGGGGCGGTGAGGTAGTAGCACTGGGGCAGTGAGGGAGTGGCACTGGGGCAGTGAGGGAGTGGCAATGGGGTAGTAAGGGAGTGTGGCACTGGGGTGGTGAGGGAGTGTGGCACTGGGGCGGTGAGGGAGTGTGGCACTGGGGTGGTGAGGGAGTGGCACTGGGGCGGTGGGGGAGTGTGGCACTGGGTCAGTGAGTGAGTGTGGCACTGGGGCGGTGAGGGAGTTGCACAAGGGCGATGAGGGAGTGGCACTGGGGCAGTGAGGGAGTGGCACTGGGGCGGTGAGGGAATGTGGCACTGGGGCAGTGAGGGAGTGTGGCACTGGGACGGTGAGGGAGTGTGGCACTGGGGCAGTGAGGGAGTAGCACTGGGGCGGTGAGGGAGTGTAGCACTATTGCGGTGAGGGAGTGTGGCACTGGGGCTGTGAGGGAGTTTGGCACTGGGGTGGTGAGGGAGTGGCACTGGGGCGGTGGGGGAGTGTGGCACTGGGTCAGTGAGTGAGTGTGGCACTGGGGCGGTGAGGGAGTTGCACAAGGGCGATGAGGGAGTGGCACTGGGGCAGTGAGGGAGTGGCACTGGGGCGGTGAGGGAATGTGGCACTGGGGCAGTGAGGGAGTGTGGCACTGGGGCGGTGAGGGAGTGTGGCACTGGGGCAGTGAGGGAGTAGCACTGGGGCGGTGAGGGAGTGTAGCACTATTGCGGTGAGGGAGTGTGGCACTGGGGCGGTGATGGAGTGTGGCACTGGGGCGGCGAGGGAGTGTTGCAAAGGGGCGGTGAGGGAGGGGCACTGGGGCGGTGAGGGAGTGTGGCACTGGGGCAGTGAGGTAGTGTGGCACTTGGGCGGTGAGGGAGTGTGGAACTGGGGTGGTGAGGGAGTGTGGCACTGGGGCGGTGAGGGAGTGTTGTACTGGGGCGGTGATGGAGGGGCACAGGGGCGGTGAGGGAGTGGCACTGGGGTGGTGAGGGAGTGTGGCACTGGGGCGGTGAGGGAAGTAGTGAAATGTACGCCTAGAACCGCGCGCACCATCTGGCCAGGTGGCTCTATAGAGCCAGCTGGGCAGGTGGTGCGTACGGTCATAGGCGCAAAGGGTTTGGGGGGAATTTCCCCGTAAGTTGTGCCGTGTCGGACACCGTGTCGGACACGTGTGAGCGTCCGGTGTTTGGGTATGCGGTCAGGAAAGATGGGAGGTCATGTTGTTGGGGGTGTAGGAGAGTATGTGGGCTATGTGGTAGAGTAAGAAATACGAGGATATGAGTGGAATATTTTAAAGGAGTAGTTAAATATGTATTTGTGTTTGCCGTAGACTTATTCCTGTGTGTAGACAATAGTTTTTATTAAAGATGATAGTAAGTAAAGCTATGTAGAGGCTAAGTGTAGGTGTGAGGGGTCCCAACATAGGTGGATATGTTGTTTGGGGTGGGGGATGGGTGAGGGGAGCTTCCCCTCGGCGTGAGAGTGCTTAGGGCCATTTTGGTTTTGACATCCATTATTTTCTTGGAGCTATGCACACAGCCGGAAGTGAGAGAGGAGGAGGGTAGGAGAGAGCAGAGTCCAGCAGGAGGGATGTGGTCCATTTGCCTTAATGGTTTTTCTATGTCTTCAGAGTAGTCTGGAGATGTTCACCCCAGCATGGCTCTCCATCCACTGCGGATTGTTAAGGAGGGGCGACGTTCATACTTCCGCCAGCAGGCCCTCACCTGTCATCGTCAATCACTCCCACCCATCATCCCCTCCTCTCCCCATACCATCAACCATTGTTCTGTGCAAAGCCTTTAGTATTATTTCTGTTAATATGTGTAAGCTATATCGTAACGTGACCAACATGGCAACATCATCATCATTCTTTGCCCCCCTCTCCCTCCCCTCCATTACCTTCTAGAGTGGGGCACCCCTCTCCCCTTACCTTCTAGAGTGGTACAGACCAGGATCACATACCGTCACATCGTCCTGAGAAGTGTCACCACATGGCACATCACTTAGTAAACTCAGTCAAAGTCAGTAGGTTAGTGTATACTAAAAGAGGGAAACATTTTTTGGCGGGGAGCGAGCCTGAGGTGTACCATCTCTCTAATTCATTTTTAGCTTAGCAAGTTACAATCATGACGAGCTAGTTACAAAATTCAATATAAGTCAACCCATCGTCATGGAGACGCTATCTCTACCTACAAACTGTTCTTGTTAACTGTGATCATTGAAATGTATGCATGTTTACTCAATCTCCATCACCTCTTCTTCCTACAGCCATTACTGCTGTGCAGACCTTGTAACACACAACGGCATTTTCATAGCAAGACAATGTCACAGAATGTTCAAGACTCCTGAATGAATGAAACAGCAATCCGTCTCGTTAAGGTCTAACCTTCGTGGCGGTTTGAGATAAAGTAAGATGGACGAGGTAGTGGGATGGCCTTACCCTCTCCCCACCAAACCCCTACCCCCCTCCCACCCCCTTCCAAACCCAAACCATCAAGCATCACTACACCCTTCCCAGACCGGATGTTCTGTGCAAAGCCTTTAGTATTATTTCTGATCATATGTGTAACCCTGTATTGCAATGTGACCAACATGGTATCATCATTCTTTGCTCAAATAGCATTTTTTAAGAATATCGAGAGACATAAGCGGGTCTTAAATCTTATTATTATAACAAATCATAATTTGTTGTAAACATAACTGCATGGGATACACATAGCAGTCAGTGGTTTCTCTCTCTCTCTCTCTTCTCTCTCTCTCGCTCTATTTAGATCATTTTATAGTTGGGGGAAAAGTAACATCAATTCCTTTCTCCTGCCGCCGCTGTTCACATATCTTTTTTTCATTTCACTTAGACTGACAGCGCACCAGAGGATGGAAGACTAATGTCAATTTTTCGAGCTACCAACATGATGACATCGTTCTTTGCCCAAATATCATTAATGTAACGTGACCAATATGGTAACTTCGTTCTTTGCCCAAATATCATTAATGTAACGTGACCAATATGCTAACTTCGTTCTTTGCCCAATTAACATTTTAAGAGTAACGAGCAACTTTCTGTCCGATGTCTGAATATTGAAATGTGAACCCCATTTAGCCAAACACAATATCTCCATTACATCTCCTACCATATAAATATTACTGTCTGCCAGTTTTAGCCCTCTGTAACACAATGTAACGTAACGCAGAAATCATCAACTTTCTGCAGTCTAAAATGTCATTTTGAAATGAAAAGTGAGACTTAGTCTATCCCCATTTTATCTCTTACCATATAAATATTGGTGTCCACCAGTTTTAGCCTTGTAACGTAACGCAAATCAACTTTCTGCAGTCCAAATAACATTATGAAAGTATGACTTAGTCCATCTCCATTACATCTCCTACCATATAAATATTACTGTGTGACAGTTTTAGCCCCTGTAACACATTGTAACGTAACGCTGAAATCATAAAATTTCTACAGACCAAAATAACATTTTTAAAGGAAAGTATGACTTAGTCCATCTCCATTACATCTCTTACCATATAAATATTAGTGTCTACCAGTTTTAGCCTCTGTAACACATTGTAACGTAACGTGGAAATCAACTTTGTCTGATGACCAAATAACATTATTGAAAATGTCAACCATGTTTAGCCATTACATCCAAACACAAAGAAAAATATTTCCGCTTTTTCTTTGAGAAACTTATATGTGGTGATCATATCTCCAGAGTCCACACAATAAGCCACACATCACTCATCTTCTGTTTTCAAATCACAGCTCGCATCTAATTTAATGTTATTATTTTTTTTTTTGCAGAAACTATGTTTTGAGAATATGCTCAATGTCAGCAATTACTATTCGTATCATCAAACTCCTTGCAGTCATCAAAACAAGCAGAGGTGCCGCATAAACCACTAAAGATTTGATGTATGCAAGGTACAAAATTTTGACAATTCTGTCACCGACCCACCTTAGCGAGATGACTGGGCGCAACAGTACCCTATCACTCTTAATAATTTTATTCAAGCACTGTTAACATAGCATAATGTAAGATTTTTTCACATTTCATATCGCGTGTGTAGATTTAGTTTTAACAAAAAGTGAAACACAAGAGCATGAACTAATAGGGTTGAGATGGGAGGAAAGGCTTTGTGGAAGATAGAATTGCTGAGGAGACATGTTCGCTACCTACATTACTATTATTTCTTGCAGACTTGCAGACCTTACCAGAAAAGCAGTCAGTCAGTCACTCAGTCAAACATTTTTATAGTTAAAAGTTTTTCATCTTAAGAAACAGGGACTACTAGTCTTCATTTTTTTTCTTCTATCAAATCAAATAGACACGAGGGCCACTACCAGTTGTTGTTGTCTGTCTGTCTGTCTGTCTATCGCTTGACTAGGTTAAGGACCGCAATATCCCACACCATACATGCTACGGGCTCTCATTAGTCAATAAACACAATTTTGTATCATTTCTCTACTAAATAGCACTCCGAATCATCTTTGCACATTTTAATTTTACATTGTCACGTGCACAGCCGTCAAAGGGAATCTCACTACTGCACGGATGTCTTGTGTGTGTGTGTGTGTGTGTGTGTGTGTGTGTGTGTGTGTGTGTGTGTGTGTGTGTGTGTGTGTGTGTGTGTGTGTGTGTGTGTGTGTTAAATAAAAGGTCCTTACATAGCTTATCATTTTCTTTGAGAAACTTATAAGTAGTGATCATATCTCCCGAGTCCACACAAATAACCCACTTCCATATTGAGAAAGAGAGAGAAGGCAAACATAGCTTGCAGCTAGTCAAAACTTAACATAACAGATATGATTTCACAGAGTTTTTAACCTTTGCCAGTTTTTCAATGTTTTCTCTTCACTTGTGCTAAGTGAGTCAGACAAAATGTGACATTTCATTATTAGCCAGGCAATACGCTATTAGCTAGATAGTCAAAACATATAACAAGCATTATTTCACAGGAATTTTTTCTAGCAGATATGCTTCCTTTAAGCAGTTCAACACATCAAACACCAGCAGTCCGCGAAATTCCCTTTAGTCAATAATCATCCTTTACAGTATTTCTTGACTAAAATAGCACTCCAAAACATAAGTGGTCATTTTTATTCTCACTGTCGCACTATAGTCAATAATTTGTTTCGCAGAGTGACAAGTTATGCATAGTGACGAGATTTCACGGTGAGCATAGTTTAAGAGAGTTCACACTGTATTAATTACGGTCATGGATATCTTATGTTATGTTTATGAAGATCATTACTTCTTATTTTTAACCATTTTTCTTGCCCCCCAAGCTTTGCAGTCTTCTCATATTCTTTATCAAATAAAGTTTGCTTTCTGTTTTCCAGTAGATTGGCTTCACATTACATATATTAATCAATTTTCAAATTCAGTTCAGTTTCTTTTCAATATCACAGCTTTGTTGTCCCCCTGCCAGTATCTAGTTCAAGACCTCTTATTATCAATGTCATTAATACTGCTATCATCAACCATGTATTGGATGTCTCAGACATTCAGTTAACAACTTAGTAAGTGTTTAATGAACGTGAGAATCACTTCATGTGCACTCATTTTAGTTTAGTTTAAAGTTTTCCATCATGAATTAATACTACTCTCACCAACTATTTATTGGATAGCTCAGGCATTCAGTTAACAACTCAGTAAGTGAAAATCACTTCATGTGAGCTCATTTTTAGTTTAAGATAAGGTTTTTCCATCGTGAAATACTATTATCATTAACCAGGTATTGGGTGGCTCTACCATTCAGTTTACAACTCAGTAACTGTTTACTGAACATTGTTATCCCTTCATGCGACCTCATTTTTTTAGTTTAAAGTTTCTCCATCATAAAAAATAAAATATTACTATCACCAACCATGTATTGGGTGGCTCAACCATTCAGTTTACAACTCAGTAACAGTTTACTGAACATAGATATCCCTCCATGTGACCTCATTTTTTAGTTTAAAGTTTCTCCATCGTAAATAAAAAATAAAATATTACTATCACAAACCTTGTATTGACCGACTCCGGCATTCAGTTTACAACTCAGTAAGTGCTTACTGAATGCAAAATCGCTACATGTGTGGTCATTTAGTGTAAAGTTTCTAAATCTTAAAATATTACTATCATCATCAACCATGCATTGGCTGGCTTAGTCTTCCAGTTTACAACTCAGTGAGTGTTAACTGAACGTGGAAATTATCACATGTGTGAGCATTTAGCAAACTAAATGCTCACACAATGCAAATGCATTTAGTTTGCTAAATGAGGGGTGAGGGAGTGTGGCACTGGGGTGGTGAGGGAGTGTGGCACTGGGGCGGTGAGGGACTGTTGCACTGGGGCAGTGAAGGAGTGTGGCACAGGGGCGGTGACGGAGTGGTACTGGGGCGGTAAGGGAGTGGCACTGGGGCAGTAAGGGAGTGGCACAGGGGCGGTAACGGAGTAGCACTGGGGCGGTGAGGGAATGTGGCACTGGGGCGGTGAGGCAATGTGACACTGGGGCGGTGAAGGAGTGGCACTGGGGCAGTGAGGGAATGGCACTGGGGCGGTGAGGGAGTGTGGCACTGGGGCGGTGGGGGAGTGTGGCACTGGGGCAGTGAGGGAGTGGCACTGGGACAGTGAGAGAGTGGCACTGAGGCGGTGACGGAGTGGCACTGGGGCGGTGAGGGAGTGTGGCACTGGGGTGGTGAGGGAGTGTGACACTGGGGCGGTGAGGGAGTGGCCCTGGGGCAGTGAGGGAGTGGCACTTTGGCGGTGAGGGAGTGTGGCACTGGGGCGGTGAGGGAGTGTGGCAATTTGGCGGTGAAGGAGTGTGGCACTGGGGCGGTGAGGGAATGTGGCACTGGGGCGGTGAGCAAGTGTGGCACTTTGGTTGTGAGGGAGTGTGGCACTGGGGTGGTGAGGGAGTGCCACTGGGGCGGTGAGGGAGTGGCACTTGGGAGAAGAGGGAGTAGCACTGGGGCGGTGAGAGAGTGTGGCACTGGGTCGGTGAGGGAGAGTGGCACTGGGACGGTGAGGGAGTGTGGTACTGGGGCGGTGAGGGAGTGTGGTACTGGGGCGATGAGGTAGTGGCACTGGGGGGGGGGGTGAGGGAGTGTGACACTGGGGCGGTGAGGGAGTGTGGCACTGGGGCGGTGAGGGAGTGGCACTGGGGCGGTGAGGGAGTGGCACTGGGGCAGTGAAAGACAGGCACTGGGGCAGTGAGGGAGTGGCACTTTGGCGGTGAGGGAGTGTGGCACTGGGGCGGTGAGGGAGTGTGGCAATTTGGCGGTGAGGGAGTGTGGCACTGGGGCGGTGAGGGAATGTGGCACTGGGGCGGTGAGCGAGTGTGGCACTTTGGCGGTGAGGGAATGTGGCACTGGGGCGGTGAGGGAGTGGCACTGGGGCAGTGAAAGACTGGCACTGGGGCAGTGAGGGAGTGGCACTTTGGCGGTGAGGGAGTGTGGCACTGGGGCGGTGAGGGAGTGTGGCAATTTGGCGGTGAGGGAGTGTGGCACTGGGGCGGTGAGGGAGTGTGGCACTGGGGCGGTGAGGGAGTGTGGCAATTTGGCGGTGAGGGAGTGTGGCACTGGGGCGGTGAGGGAATGTGGCACTGGGGCGGTGAGCAAGTGTGGCACTTTGGTTGTGAGGGAGTGTGGCACTGGGGTGGTGAGGGAGTGCCACTGGGGCGGTGAGGGAGTGGCACTTGGGAGGGGAGGGAGTAGCACTGGGGCGGCGAGAGAGTGTGGCACTGGGTCGGTGAGGGAGTGTGGCACTGGGACGGTGAGGGAGTGTGGTACTGGGGCGGTGAGGGAGTGTGGTACTGGGGCGATGAGGTAGTGGCACTGGGGGGGGGGTGAGGGAGTGTGACACTGGGGCGGTGAGGGAGTGTGGCACTGGGGCGGTGAGGGAGTGGCACTGGGGCGGTGAGGGAGTGGCACTGGGGCAGTGAAAGACTGGCACTGGGGCAGTGAGGGAGTGGCACTTTGGCGGTGAGGGAGTGTGGCACTGGGGCGGTGAGGGAGTGTGGCAATTTGGCGGTGAGGGAGTGTGGCACTGGGGCGGTGAGGGAATGTGGCACTGGGGCGGTGAGCGAGTGTGGCACTTTGGCGGTGAGGGAGTGTGGCACTGGGGTGGTGAGGGAGTGCCACTGGGGCGGTGAGGGAGTGGCACTTGGGAGGGGAGGGAGTAACACTGGGGCGGTGAGAGAGTGTGGCACTGGGTCGGTGAGGGAGTGTGGCACTGGGGCGGTGAGGGAGTGTGGCACTGGGGTGGTGAGGGAGTGCCACTGGGGCGGTGAGGGAGTGGCACTTGGGAGGGGAGGGAGTAGCACTGGGGCAGTGAGAGAGTGTGGCACTGGGTCGGTGAGGGAGTGTGGCACTGGGGTGGTGAGGGAGTGCCACTGGGGCGGTGAGGGAGTGGCACTTGGGAGTTGAGGGAGTAGCACTGGGGCGGTGAGAGAGTGTGGCACTGGGGCGGTGAGAGAGTGTGGCACTGGGTCAGTGAGGGAGTGTGGCACTGGGACGGTGAGGGAGTGTGGTACTGGGGCGGTGAGGTAGTGGCACTGGGGGGGTGAGGGAGTGTGACACTAGGGCGGTGAGGGAGTGTGGCACTGGGGCGGTGAGGGAGTGGCACTGGGGCGGTTAGGGCGTGGCACTGGGGCAGTGAGGGAGTGGCACTGGGGCAGTGAGGGAGTGGCACTGGGGCGGTGAGGGAGAGTGGCACTGGGGTGGTGAGGGAGTGTGACACTGGGGCGGTGAGGGAGTGGCACTGGGGCAGTGAGGGAGTGGCACTTTCGCGGAGAGGGAGTGTGGAACTTTGGCGGTGAGGGAGTGTGGCACTGGGGTGGTGAGGAAGTGCCACTGGGGCGGTGAGGGAGTGGCACTTGGGAGGGGAGGGAGTAGCACTGGGGCGGTGAGAGAGTGTGGCACTGGGTCGGTGAGGGAGTGTGGCACTGGGACGGTGAGGGAGTGTGGTACTGGGGCGGTCAGGGAGTGTGGTACTGGGGCGGTGGGGTAGTGGCACTGGGGGGGGTGAGGGAGTGTGACACTGGGGCGGTGAGGGAGTGTGGCACTGGGGCGGTGAGGGAGTGGCACTGGGGCGGTGAGAGAGTGGCACTGGGACAGTGAGGGAGTGGCACTGGGGCAGCGAGGGAGTGGCACTGGGGCGATGAGGGAGAGTGGCACTGGGGTGGTGAGGGAGTGTGGCACTGGGGCAATGAGGGAGTGGCACTGGGGCAGTTAGGGAGTTTGGCACTGGGGCAGTGAGGGAGTGTGGCACTGGGGCGGTGAGGGAGTGTCACTGGGGCGGTGAGGGAGAGGCACTGGGGCAGTGAGAAAGTGTGGCACTGGGGTGGTGAGGGAGTGTAGCACTGGGGCGGTGAGGGACTGTTGCACTGGGGCAGTGAAGGAGTGTGGCACAGGGGCGGTAACGGAGTGGTACTGGGGCGGTAAGGGAGTGGCACTGGGGCAGTAAGGGAGTGGCACAGGGGCAGTGACGGAGTAGCACTGGGGCGGTGAGGGAATGTGGCACTGGGGCGGTGAGGCAATGTGACACTGGGGCGGTGAAGGAGTGGCACTGGGGCAGTGAGGAAATAGCACTAGGGCGGTGAGGGAGTGTGGCACTGGGGCAGTGGGGGAGTATGGCACTGGGGCAGTAAGGGAGTGGCACTGGGGCAGTGAGAGAGTGGCACTGAGGCGATGACGTAGTGGCACTGGGGCGGTGAGGGAGTGTGGCACTGGGGTGGTGAGGGAGTGTGACACTGGGGCGGTGAGGGAGTGGCACTGGGGCAGTGAGGGAGTGGCACTTTGGCTGTGAGGGAGTGTGGCACTGGGGCGGTGAGGGAGTGTGGCAATTTGGCGGTGAGGGAGTGTGGCACTGGGGCGGTGAAGGAATGTGGCACTGGGGCGGTGAGCGAGTGTAGCACTTTGGCGGTGAGGGAGTGTGGCACTGGGGTGGTGAGGGAGTGCCACTGGGGCGGTGAGGATGTGGCACTTGGGATGGGAGGGAGTAGCACTGGGGCGGTGAGAGAGTGTGGCACTGGGTCGGTGAGGGAGTGTAGCACTGGGTCGGTGAGGGAGTGTGGTACTGGGGCGGTGAGGGAGTGTGGTACTGGGACGGTGAGGTAGTGGCACTGGGGGGGGGGTTAGGGAGTGTGACACTGGGGCGGTGAGGGAGTGTGGCACTGGGGCGGTGAGGGAGTGGCACTGGGGCGGTGAGGGAGTGGCACTGGGGCAGTGATAGACTGGCACTGGGGCAGTGAGGGAGTGGCAATTTGGCGGTGAGGGAGTGTGGCACTGGGGCGGTGAGAGAGTGTGGCAATTTGGCGGTGAGGGAGTGTGGCACTGGGGCGGTGAGGGAATGTGGCACTGGGGCGGTGAGCGAGTGTGGCACTTTGGCGGTGAGGGAGTGTGGCACTGGGGTGGTGAGTGAGTGCCACTGGGGCGGTGAGGGAGTGGCACTTGGGAGGGAAGGGAGTAGCACTGGGGCGGTGAGAGAGTGTGGCACTGGGTCGGTGAGGGAGTGTGGCACTGGGGCGGTGAGGGAGTGTGGCACTGGGGTGGTCAGGGAGTGCCACTGGGGCGGTGAGGGAGTGGCACTTGGGAGGGGAGGGAGTAGCACTGGGGCGGTGAGAGAGTGTGGCACTGGGTCGGTGAGGGAGTGTGGCACTGGGGTGGTGAGGGAGTGCCACTGGGGCGGTGAGGGAGTGGCACTTGGGAGGGGAGGGAGTAGCACTTGGGCGGTGAGAGAGTGTGGCACTGGGGTGGTGAGAGAGTGTGGTACTGGGTCGGTGAGGGAGTGTGGCACTGGGACGGTGAGGGAGTGTAGTACTGGGGCGGTGAGGTAGTGGCACTGGGGGGGTGAGGGAGTGTGACTCTAGGGCGGTGAGGGAGTGTGGCACTGGGGCGGTGACGGAGTGGCACTGGGGCGGTGAGGGCGTGGCACTGGGGCAGTGAGGGAGTGGCACTGGGGCAGTGAGGGAGTGGCACTGGGGCGGTGAGGAAGTGTGGCACTGGGGTGGTGAGGGAGTGTGACACTGGGGCGGTGAGGGAGTGGCACTGGGGCAGTGAGGGAGTGGCACTTTGGCAGTGAGGGAGTGTGGCAATTTGGCGGTGAGGGAGTGTGGCACTGGGGTGGTGAGGGAGTGCCACTGGGGCGGTGAGGGAGTGGCACTTGGGAGGGGAGGGAGTAGCACTGGGGCGGTGAGAGAGTGTGGCACTGGGTCGGTGAGGGAGTGTGGCACTGGGGCGGTGAGGGAGTGTGGCACTGGGGTGGTGAGGGAGTGCCACTGGGGCGGTGAGGGAGTGGCACTTGGGAGGGGAGGGAGTAGCACTGGGACGGTGAGAGAGTGTGGCACTGGGTCGGTGAGGGAGTGTGGCACTGGGACGGTGAGGGAGTGTGGTACTGGGGCGGTGAGGTAGTGGCACTGGAGGGGGTGAGGGAGTGTGACACTAGGGCGGTGAGGGAGTGTGGCACTGGGGAGGTGAGGGAGTGGTACTGGGGCGGTGAGGGCGTGGCACTGGGGCAGTGAGGGAGTGGCACTGGGGCAGTGAGGGAGTGGCACTGGGGCAGTGAGGGAGTGTCACTGGAACGGTGAGGGAGAGTGGCACTGGGGTGGTGAGGGAGTGTGGCACTGGGGCAATGAGGGAGTGGCACTGGGGCAGTGAGGGAGTTTGGCACTGGGGCAGTGAGGGAGTGTGGCACTGGTGCGGTGAGGGAGTGGCACGGGGGCAGTGACAGAGTGTGACACTGGGGCGGTGAAGAAGTGTTGCACTGGGGCGGTGAGGGAGTGTGGCACTGGGGTGGTGAGGGAGTGTGGCACTGGGTCGGTGAGGGAGTGTTGCACTGGGGCGGTGAAGGAGTGTTGCACTGGGGTGGTGACGGAGTGGCACTGGGGGGGTGAGGGAGTGGCACTGGGGCAGTAAGGGAGTGGCACAGGGGCGGTGACGGAGTGGCACTGGCGCTGTGAGGGAGTGTGGCACTGGGGCGATGACGTAGTGGCACTGGGGCGGTGAGGGAGTGTGGCACTGGGGTGGTGAGGCAGTGTGACACTGGGGTGGTGAGGGAGTGGCACAGGGGCAGTGAGAGAGTATGGCACTGGGGCAGAGAGAGAGTGTGGCACTGGGGCGGTGAAGAAGTGTGGCACTGGGGCGGTGAGGGAGTGTGGCACGGGGGCGGTGAGGGAGTGTGGCACTGGGGTGGTGAGGGAGTGTAGCACTGGGGCGATGAGGGAGTGTTGCACTGGGGCGGTGAAGGAGTGTGGCACTGGGGCGGTGACGGAGTGGCACTGGGTGGTGACGGAGTTGCACTGGGGCGGTGACGGAGTGGCACTGGGGCAGTGAGGGAGTGTGGCACTGGGGCGGTGAAAGAGTGTGGCTCTGGGGTGGTGAGGGAGTGGCACTGGGGAAGTTTGGGAGTGGCACAGGGGCGGTGACGGAGTGGCACTGGGGCGGTGAGGGAGTGTGGCACTGGGGCGATGAGGGAGTGGCACTGGGGCAATGAGGGAGTGTGGTACTGGGGCAGTGAGGGAGTGTGGCACTGGGGCGATGAGGGAGTGGCACTGGGGCAATGAGGGAGTGTGGCACTGGGGCGGTGAGGGAGTGTGGCACTGAGGCGGTAAGGGAGTGTGACACGGGGCGGTGAGAGAGTGGCACTGGGGCGGTGAGGGAGTGGCACTGGGGCAGTGAGGGAGTGGCACTGGGGCGGTGAGGGAGTGTGGCACTGGGGTGGTGAGGGAGTGTGGCACTGGGGCGGTGAGGGAGTGGCACTGGGGCAATGAGGGAGTGTGGCACTGGGGCAGTGAGGGAGTGTGGCACTGGGGCGGTGAGAGAGTGGCGCTGGGGAGGTGAGGGAGTGGCACTGGGGCAGTGAGAGAGTGTGGCACTGGGACGGTGAAGAAGTGTGGCACTGGGGCGGTGAGGGAGTGTGGCACTGGGGCGGTGAGTGAGTGTGGCACTGGGGTGGTGAGGGAGTGTGTCACTGGGGCGATGAGGGAATGTTGCACTGGGGCGGTGAAGGAGTGTGGCACTGGGGCGGTGACGGAGTGGCACTTGGGTGGTGAGGGAGTGGCACTGGGGCGGTGAGGGAGTGTGGCACTGAGACGGTGAGGGAGTGGCACAGGGGCAGTAAGGGAGTGGCACAGGGGCGGTGACGGAGTGGCACTGGGTCGGTGAGGGAGTGTGGCACTGGGACAGTGAGGGAGTGGCACAGGGGCGGTGACGGAGTGGCACTGGGGCGGTGAGGGAGTGTGGCACTGGGGTGGTGAGGGAGTGTGACACTGGGACGGTGAGGTAGTGGCACTGGGGCGGTGAGGGAGTGTGGCACTGGGGTGGTGAGGGAGTGTGGCACTGGGGTGGTGAGGGAGTGTTGCACTTGGGCAGTGAAGGAGTGTGGAACAGAGGCGGTGAAAGAGTGGTACTGGGGCGGTAAGTGAGTGGCACTGGATCAGTAAGGAAGTTGCACAGGGGCGGTGACGGACTGGCACTGGGGCGTTGAGGGAGTGTGGCACTGGGGCGGTGAGGGATTGTGGCACTGGGGCGGTGAGGCAGTGTGACACTGGGGCGGTGAAGGAGTGGCACTGGGGCAGTGAGGGAATGGCACTAGGGCGGTGAGGGAGTGTGGCACTGGGGCAGTGAGGGAGTGGCACTGGGGCAGTGAGAGAGTGGCACTGTTGCGGTGAAGGAGTGGCACTGGGGCGGTGTGGGAGTGTGGCACTGGGGCGGTGAGGGAGTGTGACACTGGGTCGGTGAGGGAGTGGCACTGGGGCAGTGAGGGAGTGGCACTTTGGCGGTGAGGGAGTGTGGCACTGGGGCGGTGAAGGAGTGTGGCAATTTGGCAGTGAGGGAGTGTGGCACTGGGGCGGTGAGGGAGTGTGGCACTGGGGCGGTGAGCGAGTGTGGCACTTTGGCGGTGAGGGAGTGTGGCACTGGGGTGGTGAGGGAGTGCCACTGGGGCGGTGAGGGAGTGGCACTTGGGAGGGGAGGGAGTAGCACTGGGGCGGTGAGAGAGTGTGGCACTGGGTCAGTGAGGGAGTGTGGCACTGGGGCGGTGAGGGAGTGTGGTACTGGGGCGGTGAGGTAGTGGCACTGGGGCGGTGAGGGAGTGTGGCACTGGGGCGGTGAGGGAGTGTGGTACTGGGGCGGTGAGGTAGTGACACTGGGGCGGTGAGGGAGTGTGGCACTGGGGCGGTGAGGGAGTGTGGCACTGGGGCGGTGAGGGAGTGTGGCACTGGGGTGGTGAGGGAGTGCCACTGGGGCGGTGAGGGAGTGGCACTTGGGAGGGGAGGGAGTAGCACTGGGGCAGTGAGAGAGTGTGGCACTGGGTCGGTGAGGGAGTGTGGCACTGGGGTGGTGAGGGAGTGCCACTGGGGCGGTGAGGGAGTGGCACTTGGGAGGGGAGGGAGTAGCACTGGGGCGGTGAGAGAGTGTGGCACTGGGGCGGTGAGAGAGTGTGGCACTGGGTCAGTGAGGGAGTGTGGCACTGGGACGGTGAGGGAGTGTGGTACTGGGGCGGTGAGGTAGTGGCACTGGGGGGGGTGAGGGAGTGTGACACTAGGGCGGTGAGGGAGTGTGGCACTGGGGCGGTGAGGGAGTGGCACTGGGGCGGTTAGGGCGTGGCACTGGGGCAGTGAGGGAGTGGCACTGGGGCAGTGAGGGAGTGGCACTGGGGCGGTGAGGGAGAGTGGCACTTGGGTGGTGAGGGAGTGTGACACTGGGGCGGTGAGGGAGTGGCACTGGGGCAGTGAGGGAGTGGCACTTTCGCGGAGAGGGAGTGTGGAACTTTGGCGGTGAGGGAGTGTGGCACTGGGGTGGTGAGGAAGTGCCACTGGGGCGGTGAGGGAGTGGCACTTGGGAGGGGAGGGAGTAGCACTGGGGCGGTGAGAGAGTGTGGCACTGGGTCGGTGAGGGAGTGTGGCACTGGGACGGTGAGGGAGTGTGGTACTGGGGCGGTCAGGGAGTGTGGTACTGGGGCGGTGGGGTAGTGGCACTGGGGGGGGGTGAGGGAGTGTGACACTGGGGCGGTGAGGGAGTGTGGCACTGGGGCGGTGAGGGAGTGGCACTGGGGCGGTGAGAGAGTGGCACTGGGACAGTGAGGGAGTGGCACTGGGGCAGCGAGGGAGTGGCACTGGGGCGATGAGGGAGAGTGGCACTGGGGTGGTGAGGGAGTGTGGCACTGGGGCAATGAGGGAGTGTCACTGGGGCGGTGAGGGAGAGGCACTGGGGCAGTGAGAAAGTGTGGCACTGGGGTGGTGAGGGAGTGTAGCACTGGGGCGGTGAGGGACTGTTGCACTGGGGCAGTGAAGGAGTGTGGCACAGGGGCGGTAACGGAGTGGTACTGGGGCGGTAAGGGAGTGGCACTGGGGCAGTAAGGGAGTGGCACAGGGGCAGTGACGGAGTAGCACTGGGGCGGTGAGGGAATGTGGCACTGGGGCGGTGAGGCAATGTGACACTGGGGCGGTGAAGGAGTGGCACTGGGGCAGTGAGGGAATAGCACTAGGGCGGTGAGGGAGTGTGGCACTGGGGCGGTGGGGGAGTGTGGCACTGGGGCAGTAAGGGAGTGGCACTGGGGCAGTGAGAGAGTGGCACTGAGGCGATGACGTAGTGGCACTGGGGCGGTGAGGGAGTGTGGCACTGGGGTGGTGAGGGAGTGTGACACTGGGGCGGTGAGGGAGTTGCACTGGGGCAGTGAGGGAGTGGCACTTTGGCTGTGAGGGAGTGTGGCACTGGGGCGGTGAGGGAGTGTGGCAATTTGGCGGTGAGGGAGTGTGGCACTGGGGCGGTGAAGGAATGTGGCACTGGGGCGGTGAGCGAGTGTAGCACTTTGGCGGTGAGGGAGTGTGGCACTGGGGTGGTGAGGGAGTGCCACTGGGGCGGTGAGGATGTGGCACTTGGGATGGGAGGGAGTAGCACTGGGGCGGTGAGAGAGTGTGGCACTGGGTCGGTGAGGGAGTGTAGCACTGGGTCGGTGAGGGAGTGTGGTACTGGGGCGGTGAGGGAGTGTGGTACTGGGACGGTGAGGTAGTGGCACTGGGGGGGGGGTTAGGGAGTGTGACACTGGGGCGGTGAGGGAGTGTGGCACTGGGGCGGTGAGGGAGTGGCACTGGGGCGGTGAGGGAGTGGCACTGGGGCAGTGATAGACTGGCACTGGGGCAGTGAGGGAGTGGCAATTTGGCGGTGAGGGAGTGTGGCACTGGGGCGGTGAGAGAGTGTGGCAATTTGGCGGTGAGGGAGTGTGGCACTGGGGCGGTGAGGGAATGTGGCACTGGGGCGGTGAGCGAGTGTGGCACTTTGGCGGTGAGGGAGTGTGGCACTGGGGTGGTGAGTGAGTGCCACTGGGGCGGTGAGGGAGTGGCACTTGGGAGGGAAGGGAGTAGCACTGGGGCGGTGAGAGAGTGTGGCACTGGGTCGGTGAGGGAGTGTGGCACTGGGGCGGTGAGGGAGTGTGGCACTGGGGTGGTCAGGGAGTGCCACTGGGGCGGTGAGGGAGTGGCACTTGGGAGGGGAGGGAGTAGCACTGGGGCGGTGAGAGAGTGTGGCACTGGGTCGGTGAGGGAGTGTGGCACTGGGGTGGTGAGGGAGTGCCACTGGGGCGGTGAGGGAGTGGCAATTGGGAGGGGAGGGAGTAGCACTTGGGCGGTGAGAGAGTGTGGCACTGGGGTGGTGAGAGAGTGTGGTACTGGGTCGGTGAGGGAGTGTGGCACTGGGACGGTGAGGGAGTGTAGTACTGGGGCGGTGAGGTAGTGGCACTGGGGGGGTGAGGGAGTGTGACTCTAGGGCGGTGAGGGAGTGTGGCACTGGGGCGGTGACGGAGTGGCACTGGGGCGGTGAGGGCGTGGCACTGGGGCAATGAGGGAGTGGCACTGGGGCAGTGAGGGAGTGGCACTGGGGCGGTGAGGAAGTGTGGCACTGGGGTGGTGAGGGAGTGTGACACTGGGGCGGTGAGGGAGTGGCACTGGGGCAGTGAGGGAGTGGCACTTTGGCAGTGAGGGAGTGTGGCACTTTGGCGGTGAGGGAGTGTGGCACTGGGGTGGTGAGGGAGTGCCACTGGGGCGGTGAGGGAGTGGCACTTGGGAGGGGAGGGAGTAGCACTGGGGCGGTGAGAGAGTGTGGCACTGGGTCGGTGAGGGAGTGTGGCACTGGGGCGGTGAGGGAGTGTGGCACTGGGGTGGTGAGGGAGTGCCACTGGGGCGGTGAGGGAGTGGCACTTGGGAGGGGAGGGAGTAGCACTGGGACGGTGAGAGAGTGTGGCACTGGGACGGTGAGGGAGTGTGGTACTGGGGCGGTGAGGTAGTGGCACTGGAGGGGGTGAGGGAGTGTGACACTAGGGCGGTGAGGGAGTGTGGCACTGGGGAGGTGAGGGAGTGGTACTGGGGCGGTGAGGGCGTGGCACTGGGGCAGTGAGGGAGTGGCACTGGGGCAGTGAGGGAGTGGCACTGGGGCAGTGAGGGAGTGTCACTGGAACGGTGAGGGAGAGTGGCACTGGGGTGGTGAGGGAGTGTGGCACTGGGGCAATGAGGGAGTGGCACTGGGGCAGTGAGGGAGTTTGGCACTGGGGCAGTGAGGGAGTGTGGCACTGGTGCGGTGAGGGAGTGGCACGGGGGCAGTGACAGAGTGTGACACTGGGGCGGTGAAGAAGTGTTGCACTGGGGCGGTGAGGGAGTGTGGCACTGGGGTGGTGAGGGAGTGTGGCACTGGGTCGGTGAGGGAGTGTTGCACTGGGGCGGTGAAGGAGTGTTGCACTGGGGTGGTGACGGAGTGGCACTGGGGGGTGAGGGAGTGGCACTGGGGCAGTAAGGGAGTGGCACAGGGGCGGTGACGGAGTGGCACTGGCGCTGTGAGGGAGTGTGGCACTGGGGCGATGACGTAGTGGCACTGGGGCGGTGAGGGAGTGTGGCACTGGGGTGGTGAGGCAGTGTGACACTGGGGTGGTGAGGGAGTGGCACTGGGGCAGTGAGAGAGTATGGCACTGGGGCAGAGAGAGAGTGTGGCACTGGGGCGGTGAAGAAGTGTGGCACTGGGGCGGTGAGGGAGTGTGGCACGGGGGCGGTGAGGGAGTGTGGCACTGGGGTGGTGAGGGAGTGTAGCACTGGGGCGATGAGGGAGTGTTGCACTGGGGCGGTGAAGGAGTGTGGCACTGGGGCGGTGACGGAGTGGCACTGGGTGGTGACGGAGTTGCACTGGGGCGGTGACGGAGTGGCACTGGGGCAGTGAGGGAGTGTGGCACTGGGGCGGTGAAAGACTGTGGCTCTGGGGTGGTGAGGGAGTGGCACTGGGGAAGTTTGGGAGTGGCACAGGGGCGGTGACGGAGTGGCACTGGGGCGGTGAGGGAGTGTGGCACTGGGGCGATGAGGGAGTGGCACTGGGGCAATGAGGGAGTGTGGTACTGGGGCAGTGAGGGAGTGTGGCACTGGGGCGATGAGGGAGTGGCACTGGGGCAATGAGGGAGTGTGGCACTGGGGCGGTGAGGGAGTGTGGCACTGAGGCGGTAAGGGAGTGTGACACGGGGCGGTGAGAGAGTGGCACTGGGGCGGTGAGGGAGTGGCACTGGGGCAGTGAGGGAGTGGCACTGGGGCGGTGAGGGAGTGTGGCACTGGGGTGGTGAGGGAGTGTGGCACTGGGGCGGTGAGGGAGTGGCACTGGGGCAATGAGGGAGTGTGGCACTGGGGCAGTGAGGGAGTGTGGCACTGGGGCTGTGAGAGAGTGGCGCTGGGGAGGTGAGGGAGTGGCACTGGGGCAGTGAGAGAGTGTGGCACTGGGACGGTGAAGAAGTGTGGCACTGGGGCGGTGAGGGAGTGTGGCACTGGGGCGGTGAGTGAGTGTGGCACTGGGGTGGTGAGGGAGTGTGGCACTAGGGCGATGAGGGAATGTTGCACTGGGGCGGTGAAGGAGTGTGGCACTGGGGCGGTGACGGAGTGGCACTTGGGTGGTGAGGGAGTGGCACTGGGGCGGTGAGGGAGTGTGGCACTGAGACGGTGAGGGAGTGGCACAGGGGCAGTAAGGGAGTGGCACAGGGGCGGTGACGGAGTGGCACTGGGTCGGTGAGGGAGTGTGGCACTGGGACAGTGAGGGAGTGGCACAGGGGCGGTGACGGAGTGGCACTGGGGCGGTGAGGGAGTGTGGCACTGGGGTGGTGAGGGAGTGTGACACTGGGACGGTGAGGTAGTGGCACTGGGGCGGTGAGGGAGTGTGGCACTGGGGTGGTGAGGGAGTGTGGCACTGGGGTGGTGAGGGAGTGTTGCACTTGGGCAGTGAAGGAGTGTGGAACAGAGGCGGTGAAAGAGTGGTACTGGGGCGGTAAGTGAGTGGCACTGGATCAGTAAGGAAGTTGCACAGGGGCGGTGACGGACTGGCACTGGGGCGGTGAGGGAGTGTGGCACTGGGGCGGTGAGGGATTGTGGCACTGGGGCGGTGAGGCAGTGTGACACTGGGGCGGTGAAGGAGTGGCACTGGGGCAGTGAGGGAATGGCACTAGGGCGGTGAGGGAGTGTGGCACTGGGGCAGTGAGGGAGTGGCACTGGGGCAGTGAGAGAGTGGCACTGTTGCGGTGAAGGAGTGGCACTGGGGCGGTGTGGGAGTGTGGCACTGGGGCGGTGAGGGAGTGTGACACTGGGTCGGTGAGGGAGTGGCACTGGGGCAGTGAGGGAGTGGCACTTTGGCGGTGAGGGAGTGTGGCACTGGGGCGGTGAAGGAGTGTGGCAATTTGGCAGTGAGGGAGTGTGGCACTGGGGCGGTGAGGGAGTGTGGCACTGGGGCGGTGAGCGAGTGTGGCACTTTGGCGGTGAGGGAGTGTGGCACTGGGGTGGTGAGGGAGTGCCACTGGGGCGGTGAGGGAGTGGCACTTGGGAGGGGAGGGAGTAGCACTGGGGCGGTGAGAGAGTGTGGCACTGGGTCAGTGAGGGAGTGTGGCACTGGGGCGGTGAGGGAGTGTGGTACTGGGGCGGTGAGGTAGTGGCACTGGGGCGGTGAGGGAGTGTGGCACTGGGGCGGTGAGGGAGTGTGGTACTGGGGCGGTGAGGTAGTGACACTGGGGCGGTGAGGGAGTGTGGCACTGGGGCGGTAAGGGAGTGGCACTGGGGCGGTGAGGGAGTGGCACTGGGGCAGTGAGGGAGTGGCACTTTGGCGGTGAGGGAGTGTGGCACTGGGGCGGTGAGGGAGTGTGGCAATTTGGCAATAAGGGAGTGTGGCACTGGGGCGGTGAGGGAGTGTGGCACTGGGGCGGTGAGCGAGTGTAGCACTGGGGCGGTGAGCGAGTGTGCCACTGCGGTGATGAGGGAGTGCCACTGGGGCGGTGAGGGAGTAGCACTTGGGAGGGGAGGGAGTAGCACTGGGGCAGTGAGAGAGTGTGGCACTGGGGTGGTGAGGGAGTGTGGCACTGGAGCGGTGAGGGAGTGTGGTACTGGGGCGGTGAGGTAGTGGCACTAGGGCGGTGAGGGAGTGTGGCACTGGGGCGGTGAGGGAGTGGCACTGGGGCGGTGAGGGAGTGGCACTGAGGTGATGAGGGAGTGTGGCACTGGGGTGGTGAGGGAGTGTTGCATTGGGGCAATGAGGGAGTGGCACTGGGGCAGTGAGGGAGTGTGGCACTGGGGCGCTGAGGGAGTGTTGCACTGGGGCAGTGAAGGAGTGTGGCACTAGGGCGGTGACGGAGTGGCACTGGGGCGGTGAGGGAGTGGCACTGGGGCGGTGACGGAGTGGCACTGGGGCAGTGAGGGAGTGTGGCACTGGGGCGGTGGGGGAGTGGCACTGAGGTGATGAGGGAGTGTGGCACTGGGGCGGTGACGGAGTGGCACTGGGGCAGTAAGGGAGTGGCACAGGGGCGGTGACGGAGTGGCACTGGGGCGGTGAGGGAGTGTGGCACTGGGGCGTTGAGGGAGTGTGGCACTGGGGTGGTGAGGTAGTTTCACTGGGGGGGTGAGGGAGTGGCACTGGAGCAGTAAGGGAGTGGCACAGGGGCGGTGACGGAGTGGCACTGGGGCGGTGAGGGAGTGTGGCACTGGGGCGGTGACGGAGTGGCACTGGGGGGGGTGAGGGAATGGCACTGGGGTTGTAAGGGAGTGGCACAGGGTCGGTGACGGAGTGGCACTGGGGCGGTGAGGGAGTGTGGCACTGGGGTGGTGAGGCAGTGTGACACTGGGGCGGGAAGGGAGTGGCACTGGGGCAGTGAGGGAGTGGCACTGGGGCGGTGAGGGAGTGTGGCACTGGGGCAGTGGGGGAGTGTGGCACTGGGGCGGAGAGGGAGAGGCACTGGGGCAGTGAGGGAGTGGCACTGGGGCAGTGAGGGAGTGGCACTGGGGCAGTGAGGGAGTGGCACTGGGGCGGTGAGGGAGTGGCACTGGGGCAGTGAGAGAGTGTGGCACTGGGGCGGTGAAGAAGTGTGGCACTGGGGCGGTGAGGGAGTGTGGCACTGGGGCGGTGAGGGAGTGTCGCACTGGGGTGGTGAGGGAGTGTGGCACTGGGCGGTGAGGGAGTGTTGCACTGGGGCGGTGAAGGAGTGTGGCACTGGGGCGGTGACGGAGTGGAACTGGGCGGTGAGGGAGTGGCACTGGGGCGGTGACGGAGTGGCACTGGGGCAGTGAGGGAGTGTGGCACTGGGGGGTGAAAGAGTGTGGCAATGGGGCGGTGAGGGAGTGGTACTGGGGCAGTAAGGGAGTGGCACAGGGGCGGTGACGGAGTGGCACTGGGGCAGTAAGGGAGTGTGGCACTGGGGTGGTGAGGGAATGTGGCATTGGGGCGGTGAGGGAGTGGAACTGGGGCAGTGAGGGAGTGGCACTGGGGGGTCAAAGAGTGTGGCACTGGGGCGTTGAGGGAGAGGCACTGGGGCAGTGAGGGAGTGGCACTGGGGCGATGAGGTAGTGGCACTGGGGCGGTGAGGGAGTGTGGCACTGGGGCGGTGAGGGAGTGTGGCACTGGGGCGGTGAGGGAGTGGCACTGGGGCGGTGAGGGAGTGGCACTGGGGCAGTGAGGGAGTGGCACTGGGGCGGTGAGGGAGTGTGGCACTGGGGTTGTGAGGGAGTGTGGCATTGTGGCGGTGAGGGAGTGGAACTGGGGCAGTGAGGGAGTGTGGCACTGAGGCGGTGATAGAGTGGCACTGGGCGGTGAGGGAGTGGCACTGGGGCGGTGACGGAGTGGCACTGGGGCAGTGAGGTAGTGGCACTGGGATGGTGAGGGAGTGTGGCACTGGGGTGGTGAGGGAATGTGGCACTGGGGCGGTGAGGGAGTGTTGCACTGGGGCGGTGAGGTAGTGGCACTGGGATGGTGAGGGAGTGTGGCACTGGGGTGGTGAGGGAATGTGGCACTGGGGCGGTGAGGGAGTGTTGCACTGGGGCGGTGAGGTAGTGGCACTGGGATGGTGAGGGAGTGTGGCACTGGGGTGGTGAGGGAATGTGGCACTGGGGCGGTGACGGAGTGGCACTGGGGCGGTGAGGTAGTGGCACTGGGATGGTGAGGGAGTGTGGCACTGGGGTGGTGAGGGAATGTGGCACTGGGGCGGTGAGGGAGTGGCACTGGGGCAGTAAGGGAGTGGCACAGGGGCGGTGACGGAGTGGCACTGGGGCGGTGAGGGAGTGTGGCACAAGGCTGGTGAGGCAGTGTGACACCGGGGCGGTGAGCGAGTGGCACTGGGGCAGTGAGGGAGTGGCACTGGGGCGGTGAGGGATTGTGGCACTGGGGCAGTGGGGGAGTGGCACTGGGGCGGTGTGGGAGTGTGGCACTGGGGTGGTGAGGGAGTGTGGCATTGGGGCGGTGAGGGAGTGGAACTGGGGCAGTGAGGGAGTGTGGCACTGGGGCAGTGAGTTAGTGTGGCACTGAGGCAGTGAGGGAGTGGCACTGGGCGGTGAGGGAGTTGCACTGGGGCGGTGACGGAGTGGCACTGGGGCAGTGAGGGAGTGTGGCACTGGGGCGGTGAGGCAGTTGACACTGGGGCGGTGAGGTAGTGGCACTGGGATGGTGAGGGAGTGTGGCACTGGGGTGGTGAGGGAGTGTGGCACTGGGGCGGTGAGGGAGTGTTGCACTGGGGCGGTGAAGGAGTGGGGCACTGGGGCGGTGAGGGATTGGCACTGGGGCAGTGAGGGAGTGTGGCACTTGTCGGTGAGGGAGTGGCACTGGGGCAGTGACGGAGTGGCACTGGGGCAGTGAGAGAGTGTGCCAATGGAGCAGTAAAGAAGTGTGGCACTGGGGCGGTGAGGGAGTGTGGCACTGGGGTGGTGAGGGAGTGTGGCACTGGGGCGGTGAGGGAGTGTTGCACTGGGGCGGTGAAGGAGTGTGGCACTGGGGCGGTGACGTAGTGGCACTGGGGCGGTGAAGGGGTGGCACTGGGGCGGTGACGGAGTAACACTGGGGCAGTGAGGGAGTGTGGCACTGGGGCGGTAAAAGAGTGTGGCACTGAGGCGGTGAGGGAGTGGCACTGGGGAAGTAAGGGAGTGGCACAGGGGCGGTGACGGAGTGGCACTGGGGCGGTGAGGGAGTGTGGCACTGGGGCGTTGAGGCAGTTGACACTGGGGCGGTGAGGTAGTGGCACTGGGATGGTGAGGGAGTGTGGCACTGGGCTGGTGAGGGAGTATGGCACTGGGGCGGTGAGGGAGTGTTGCACTGGGGCGGTGAGGGAGTGTGGCACTGGGGTGGTGAGGCAGTGTGATACTGGGGCGGTGAGGGAGTGGCACTGGGGCAGTGAGGGAGGGTCACTGGGGCGGTGAGGGAGTGTGGCACTGGGGCGGTGAGGGAGTGGCACTGGGGCAGTGAGGGAGTGGCAATGGGGCGGTGAGGAAGTGTGGCACTGGGGCGGTGAGGGAGTGTGGCACTGGGTCGGTGAGGGAGTGTGGCACTGGGGCGGTGAGGGAGTGTGGCACTGGGGCAGTGAGGGAGTGTGGCACTGGGGCGGTGAGGGAGTGTGGCACTGGGGCGGTGAGGGAGTGTGGCACTGGGGCGGTGAGGGAGTGTGGCACTGGGGCGGTGAGGGAGTGTGGCACTGGGGCGGTGAGGGAGTGTGGCACTGGGGCGGTGAGGTAGTGTGGCACTGGGGCGGTGACACTGAGTCACTCGAGTTGTAAACATTGGCACTAAGTCACAGGAGTCGTTACACTGACTCCTGTGACTAAAGCTTGTGCTGCAGCCTGTCCTCATAAAACAAAGGTCCATTCTATGCACCCACCAAACTCCCGGTTTATGAATGAAAAAAGGTTTACGCCAACCCGCCCTCGACTCAAGTTCATTACATTCAGCGGTCAACCCCACAGACTCATTCATAAATTTTAACATGCTGTTTATTCAAAACGGGAATTTTCTAAAGTATAAATTAATATTATAATATATTAGCATATTGTGTATATATAGGCATAGGATAGGCTAGGTTAGGTTTTAGGTTCTGTTGGCGATTATTTGTATTTGTAGTACGTGGGTGAAGCATTTATAGCGTTGTGATTCGAACAAAATTCGTCAGTGAAGCACTTGTTCCGGATATGTTCGAACGTCAGCAGTTTTGAGTCGTGTGTAAACCGTTTTTCATTCATAAACAGGGGGTTTGGCGGGTGGATGGAATCACTTTTGGATCTTTGTTTGGAGGACGGGCTGGTTTACGCACAACCCGTCCTCAGACCAACTCCATTTCATCCAGCTGTCGACCCCAATGATGCATTCAACAATTTTAACACTGTTAATTCAAAACAGGAATTTTCTTAGATATTAATTAATAATTTTATATATTAGACTATGGTGCATATTTAGGTACTGGTTAGGTTAGATTAGGTGTTTAGATTCTGTTGCCGATTATTTGTATTTGTAATACGTGGTTGAATTATTGACAGTGTTGTGGTTCGAACAAAAGTCGTCAGAGAAGCACTTGTTCAGGAAGTGTTCGTACGCCATCAGTTATGAGTCGTGAGTAAACAGTTTTTCATTCATAAACAGGAGGTTTGGTGGGTGCATGGAATGGACTTTGGGCTTTTAGAGGACGAGCTGTTACACACGACTCAACTGTTGACGTCCGAACACTTCTTGAACAAGTGCTTCGTTGACGACATTAGTTAAAACCACAACGCTGTAAATGCTTCACCTACGTACTACAAATACAAATAATCGAAAACAGAACATAAACAGCTAACTTAACCTAACCAATGCGTAAATATGCACAGTGTGCTAATATATATTAATGTTTATTTATTTTTGTGAAAGTTTCAGTTTTGAATGAACAGCATGTTAAAATTGATGAATGCGTCTTTGGGATGGACCGCTGGATGGAATGGATTTAATCTGAGGACGGGTTGTCCATACACACATGCACGTGGATCTACATTGTTTACCACACTGTCCAACACATCAGAGTTTGAGCAGGCATGTCCAGCTTCCGTCATTGGGGTTATTTGCTGTTATATCCTTCGATACATTTTATCATTCACACCTGAAAACCCTAAAAAACAATCAAATAAATCGCTCATTCAGTCAATAAACGGTGAGGATTATTGTAAATACTGCTGCTCCATATCACAATTTATGATGATACTAGCAGTACCCGGCCAGGCGTTGCTGTGGCTCAAGAACGCATGTGCGTTGCTGAGCCACAGCAACCTTCCTAGTCCTCCCTACCATTCCCCCCCTCACCCGTCTGCTCGGCCTAGCAACTATTCCCCACTTCACCATTCCCATCTCCCCACCATCTACACCACCATCTTCACCACCACCTTCACCACCATCACCCAACCACCACCTTCACCACCATCTTCACCACCACCTTCACCACCACCTTCACCACCATCTTCACCACCACCTTCACCACCATCTTCACCACCATCACCCAACCACCACCTTCACCACCATCTTCACCACCACCTTCACCACCACCTTCACCACCATCTTCACCACCACCTTCACCACCACCTTCACCACCATCTTCACCACCATCTTCACCACCACCTTAACCACCATCTTCACCACTACCTTCACCACCATCTTCACCACCATCTTCACCACCATCTTCACCACCATCTTCACGAGCATCTTCACCACCACCTTCACCACCATCTTCACCACCACCTTCACCACAACCTTCACCACCACCTTCACCATCACCTTCACCACCACCTTCACCACCATCTTCACCACCATCTTCAGCACCATCTTCACCACCACCTTCACCACCATCTTCACCACCACCTTCATTACCACCTTCACCACCTCCTTCACCACCATCTTCACCACCACCTTCACCACCATCTTCACCACCACCTTCACCACCACCTTCACCACCATCTTCACCACCACCTTTACCACCACCTTCACCACCATCTTCACCACCATCTTCACCACCACCTTAACCACCATCTTCACCACTACCTTCACCACCATCTTCACCACCATCTTCACCACCATCTTCACCACCATCTTCACCACCATCTTCACGAGCATCTTCACCACCACCTTCACCACCATCTTCACCACCACCTTCACCACAACCTTCACCACCACCTTCACCATCACCTTCACCACCACCTTCACCACCATCTTCACCACCATCTTCAGCACCATCTTCACCACCACCTTCACCACTATCTTCACCACTACCTTCGCCACCACCACCTTCACCACCATCTTCACCACCATCTTCACCACCTCCTTCACCACCATCTTCACCACCACCTTCACCACCATCTTCACCACCACCTTCACCACCACCTTCACCACCATCTTCACCACCACCTTCACCACCACCTTCACCACCATCACCCAACCACCACCTTCACCACCACCTTAAACACCATCTTCACCACCACCTTCACCACCAGCTTCACCACCATCTTCACCACCACCTTCACCACCATCTTCACCACCACCTTAACACCAATCTTCACAACCACCTTCACCACCACCTTCACCACCATCTTCAGCACCACCTTCACCACCGTCTTCACCACCACTTTCACCACCATCTTCACCACCACCTTCACCACCATCTTCACCACCACCTTCACCACCATCTTCACACCAATCATCACAACCACCTTCACCACCACCTTCACCACCATCTTCAGCACCACCTTCACCACCATCTTCACCACCATCTTCACCACAACCTTCACCACCACCTTCACCACATTCTTCACCACCACCTTCACCACCATCTTCACCACCATCTTCACCACCAACTTCACCACCACAATCTTCACCACCACCTTCACCACCATCTTCAGCACCACCTTCACCACCATCTTCACCACCATCTTCACCACAACCTTCAACACCATCTTCACCACCATCTTCACCACCATCTTCACCACCACCTTCACCACCATCTTCACCACCATCTTCACCACCATCTTCACCACCACCTTCACCACCACCTTCACCACCACCTTCACCACCATCTTCACCACCACGTTCACCACCATCTTCACCATCACCTTCACCACCACAATCTTCACCACCACCTTCACCACCATCTTCACCACCACCTTCACCACCACAATCTTCACCACCACCTTTACCACCATCTTCACCACCACCTTCACCACCACCTTCACCACCACCTTCACCACCATCTTCACCACCACGTTCACCACCATCTTCACCATCACCTTCACCACCACCTTCACCACCATCACCTTCACCACCATCTTCACCACCACCTTCACCACTATCTTCACCACCACCTTCACCACCACCATCTTCACCATCACCTTCACCACCACCTTCACCACCATCACCTTCACCACCACCTTCACCACCACCTTCCCCACCATCTTCACCACCATCTTCACCACCACCTTCACCACCACCATCTTCACCATCACCTTCACCACCACCTTCACCACCATCTTCACCACCACCATCACCACCATCTTCACTACCACCTTCACCAACACCATCTTCACCACCATCTTCACCACTATCTTCACCACCACCTTCGCCACCACCACCTTCACCACAATCTTCACCACCATCTTCACCACCATCTTCACCACCACTTTCACCACCATCACCCAACCACCACCTTCACCACCACCTTCACCACCATCACCCAACCACCACTTTCACCACCATCTTCACCACCATCTTCACCACCATCTTCACCACCACCTTCACCACTATCTTCACCACCAACTTCACCACCACCATCTTCACTATCACCTTCACCACCACCTTCACCACCATCTTCACCACCACCATCACCACCATCTTCACTACCACCTTCACCAACACCATCTTCACCACCATCTTCACCACTATCTTCACCACCACTTTCGCCACCACCATCTTCACCACCACCTTCACCACCATCTTCACCACCACCTTCACCACCACGTTCACCACCACCTTCACACCAATCTTCACAACCATCTTCACCACCACCTTCACCACCATCTTCACCACCACCTTCATCACCATCTTCACCACCACCTTCACCACCACCTTCACCACCATCTTCACCACCATCTTCACCACCACCTTCACTACCATCTTCACCACCACCTTCACCACCACCATCTTCACCACCACCTTCACCACCACCATCTTCACCACCATCTTCACCACCATCTTCACCACTATCTTCACCACCATCTTCACCACCACCTTCACCACCACCTTCACCACCATCTTCACCACCACCTTCACCACCATCTTCACCACTATCTTCACTACCACCTTCACCACCACCTTCACCACCACCATCTTCACCACCATCTTCACCACCACCTTCGCCACCATCTTCACCACCATCTTCACCACCATCTTCACCACCATCTTCACCACCATCTTCACCACCATCTTCACCACCACCTTCACCACCATCTTCACCACCACCTTCACCACCACCTTCACCACCACTTTCACCAACATCTTCACCACCATCTTCACCACTATCTTCAGCACCACCTTCACCACCACCTTCACCACCACTTTCACCAACATCTTCACCACCATCTTCACCACCATCTTCACCACTACCTTCGCCACCATCTTCACCACCATCTTCACCACCATCTTCACCACCACCTTCACCACCATCTTCACCACCATCTTCACCACCACCTTCACCACCACCTTCACCACCACTTTCACCAACATCTTCACCACCATCTTCACCACTATCTTCAGCACCACCTTCACCACCACCTTCACCACCATCTTCACCACCACCTTCACCACCACCTTCACCACCATCTTCACCACCACCTTCACCACCATCTTCACCACCATCTTCACTACCACCTTCACCACCACCTTCACTACCACCTTCACCACCACCTTCACCACCACCATCTTCACCACCATCTTCACCACCACCTTCACCACCACCTTCACCACCACCTTCACCACCATCTTCACCACCATCTTCACCACCACCTTCACCACCACTTTCACCAACATCTTCACCACTATCTTCACCACTATCTTCAGCACCATCTTCTCCACCTCCTTCACCACCATCTTCACCACCACCTTCACCACCATCTTCACCACCATCTTCACCACCACCTTCACCACCACCTTCACCACCATCTTCACCACCATCTTCACCACCATCTTCACCATCATCTACACCACCATCTTCACCACCACCTTCACCACCATCTTCACCACCATCATCACCACCGTCTTCACCAGCATCTTCACCACCACCTTCACCACCACCTTCACCACCATCTTCACCACCACCTATACCACCATCTTCACCACCATCTTCACCACCACCTTCACCACCACCTTCATCACCATCTTCACCACCACCTTCATCACCACCTTCACCACCACCACCTTCACCACCACCTTCACCACCACCATCTTCACCACCATCTTCACCACCATCTTCACCACCCCTTCACCACCACCTTCACCACCACCTTCACCACCACCACCTTCACAGCCCTACTTCCAGTATTCCTATATTTTAAAACCATTTCCCTTCCCCCAACCACTGATTGTTCTTAAGTCTTCTGGACAGAGCTCTCCTTCTCACACTATATCACTGCTCCACATCTATCTATCTATGCTCCACATCTATCTAAATGGAATGTGTGAAAATTAACATTAACAAATTAACATTTCCATTTATATATATATATATGCGAACAAGCCTGAATGGTCCCCAGGACAATATGCAACTGAAAACTCACATATGTGAAATATATGTATATATATATATATATATATATATATATATATATATATATATATATATATATATATATATATATATATATATATATATATATAAATACATATATATATATATATATATATATATATATATATATATATATATATATATATATATATATATATATATATATATATATATATATATATATATATATATATATATATGTCGTACCTAGTAGCCAGAACGCACTTCTCGGCCTACTATGCAAGGCCCGATTTGCCTAATAAGCCAAGTTTTCAGGAATTAATTGTTTTTCGACTACCTAACCTACCTAACCTAACCTAACCTAACTTTTTTGGCTACCTAACCTAACCTAACCTATAAAGATAGGTTAGGTTAGGTTAGGTAGGGTTGGTTAGGTTCGGTCATATAGCTACGTTAATTTTAACTCTAATAAAAAAAACTGACCTCATTCATTATGAAATGAGTAGCTTTACCATTTCATGAGAAAAAAATTAGAGAAAATATATTAATTCAGGAAAACTTGGCTTATTAGGCAAATCGTGCCTTGCATAGTAGGCTGAGAAGTGCGTTCTGGCTACTAGGTACGACATATATATAAATATATATATATATATATATATATATATATATATATATATATATATATATATATATATATAAATGGAAATGTTAATTTGTTAATGTTAATTTTCACACATTCCATTTGCATCCGAGCACGTTTTTATATACATGCTACATAGGTGTCACATCTGTGATGGGAAAACACATGCTTTTTTGGAAAAACTGTGTTTTTCATGTGAGGGGAAATCTTCGAAACCTCTTTACCGACGGCTTTGAAATTTTGACACAACGTTGCATTTGAATAGGCGAATGTTTTTATATACCTACTACGTTGCTCATGCCTCACCTGTGACAGCTAAAAACATGTTTTTTTTTTTTTAAACAGCGCCATCTGTTGCACGTAGGAGTAACATTCGCAATACTAAATATGTTACAATTCCATTTCAATGTTTCCGATTGCATTGATAAATTTTATTTTTATAGATTTCGATTTATTTTATTTTTTATTTTATTATTTTGTGTGACATTGTGTTGGAATTCAGCTGTGTTACTTACCATACCGTTCATTTTGTAAGTATAAGTATAGATGCCACACCTGTAACAGGTAAAACTTTGCTTTTCTTGAAAAGAATCACCATCTGGTGCATGTAAGAGCAACACACATGCTATACTAAATAAGTTCAATTTAATTTCAATGTTTCTGATTGCACTGATAAATTTAATTTTCATAGAAATGAAATGTATGGTAAACAACACAGCTCAATTCCAATGCAATTCACACAAAATATTGAAATACCGATGAAAATGAATCAAAATCTATGAAAATTCAATTTATCAATGCAATCAGAAACATTGAAATGGAATTAAAGATATTTAGTATAGTATGTGTGTTGCTCCTACATGCAACAGATGGCGCTGTTTTTCAAGAAAAGCACAGTTTTACCTGTTAAAGGTGTGGTATCCATACTTATATTTACGAAATGAACGGTATGATAAACACAGCTCAATTCCAAATCAATATCACACAAAATAATTCAATACAAAATATAATAAATCGAAATCTATGAAAATAAAATTTATCAATGCAATCGGAAACATTGAAGTGGAATTCGTGACATATTCAGTATAGCGTGCATGTTGCTATTATGTGCAACAGATGGCGCTGTTTTTCAAAAACGCATGTTTTTACCTGTCACAGGGGTGACATCTAAATAGTTGGTATATAAAACCACGCTCCTATTCGAACGCAACGTTGTGTCAAAATTTCAAAGCTATCGGTGATGAACTTTCAAAGATTACAGCATGTGTTGCTCTTACATCCAACAGATGGTGCTGTTTAAAAAAAAAACATGTTTTTTCCTGTCACAGGTGAGGCATGTATATAGTAGATATATAAAAAGAAGTGCTTATTCGAATGCAACGTTGTGTAAAAATTTCAAAGCAATCGGTAAAGAGGTTTCGAAGATTTTCCTCATATGAAAAACACATGAAAAACACATTTAAAAAACAAAGCATATTATTTACCGTCACAGACGTGACATCTATAAAGAATGTACTGTATATAAAAATCTGCTCGGATGCGAATGGAATGCCGTGTGAAAATTTCAAAGCAATCGGTGAAGAACTTTCGGAGATTAGCGGTTTTGAACAAACTAACATTTCCATTTTTATTTATATAGATTACACATATTAGCAGCCAGGGCACCCAATACTACTTCTTAATATAACTTATATTTTAAATTCTTATCTTTAGCAATGAGCAAAATCATATAGAAATGTAAGGGCATTGTTCCAAGAGATAACCACCAAACTGTTGGGTAACAAAGAGATTGGTAATTTTCATATGGTAATCTGTAAATCATTGATAACATGCATTTTGATCTACAATTATTTTTAACATATAATATTACATATGATATTACAAATTTTGAAATTTGAATTTTACAATTTTGGTAATATTATTCAGAATGTGTAGTGAGACAGAATTTTCTCGCCAGATAAAACAGCAATTGATCTCCTCCTCCTTCCTGTCAATGGGTCCTCAACAAACACCACATCGCAGCCAAGTGACACGACCTCACAGCCAAGTGACGACCCCTTCAGTGAGACAGAAGAACCAGTAAATGTACTGATGTTGCAACTATTAGCTGGTAAGTAGATAGCAAATAGCAACATTTACAAGTTGCTATATTTGTAAACAATAACGTTAAGGAACACCGGCTGGTCGCTCAGCTAATAGTAACAAGCATCAATTAGTCGGCATGAAATAAAAATGTAAAATATAAAATTGGTCGGTTGCATGTATATTTCTGTAACTTTATGGTTAAATTAGCTTATAATAGACTTGTTTTTAAATTTTTAGCATCATCTTCATATAATGACACATGTTTTGCCAGCGTCAGTCTCACTTCTCTAATGGTAAATGTTACGTTTAGTCCGGAAGAGAAATAAACGTGCTCCCTTCATGCTTTATTGTAATAACAACAAGCAATGACGTCACAGGTATACGTTACATAACTTACTATTTGCAATGCTTATAAACAAAAGAGTATCATCTCAAAACATGCTATGCCTAACCTCTGTAGTACTTAATCCTACAAAATACATAATCCTAACATTCCTCCCCTTTTAATTATACTCTACCCCTACAGGTTAAGTCTATCAGGCGGTCGTATGACCTTTCCTGATTTTGTCAACTGGGGCTTCAGACCTGTTACTTCTGGGGAACCTTCTTCTGAATTACTAACTGTAGAGTCCATAGGGTTAACTGTATCCCCATACCCTCTGCTGCCCCTTGATCTGCTTCCCTGTCTCCAACAAGGGCTGCCCCTTCGTTATTAGGATGGGTATCACTAGTTGCCCCACCCTCATCTGAAAAGTTTATAAAATTCCCTGTGAACCTTGGCATGAGTTGATCTGCATGTCTTTTCCAATTAATGTCACCAAAACTCTGCACTTGCACTGTGAAATTCCTGTGGCCCAAGACTTCCCTAATTTTTCCTTCTACCCAAGGCTTACCAATTCCAAAATTCCTTGCATATACCGCATCCCCCTCGTTAAACAACAATCCTCTCCCTGAGCCAACTGATTGGCCAAGCTATTTACCAATTTCTCTTTATCAGGAAAGTCTTTACTACTTCTATGTGGACTTTAAAGTGTCAATTAAACTGTAATTCAGAAGGAGATTTACCAGTGGTAGAATGAACAGTTTTTCTTTGATTATACAAAAATCTACAAAGCTTTGTATTAATAGTACCTTCTGTAAACCGCTTTAACCCTTCTTTCAAGGATCTCACAGCTCTCCCAACCAGACCATTTCAAAAACAATTATACTGGGCATGTGTTACATGTTTAATACAATTATTTAAAAAAAAATCTCCATTTCCCCAGAAACAAAATAAAGAGCAGTACCTGACACCACCAAATCTGGCAATCTAAAATTACAAAATGTTTTCCTTAGCAGTTCACAAGTTACAGATGATGTGGTGGAATTACACACATGAACATCCAGAAATTTTGTGTATGAATCCACCACCACCAGGAAATATTTATTATCCATAGTTCCAACATAATATATATGAAGTCTAGACCAGGGGTTTCCCAGTGCATGGCCAGGAAAGTACTAGGGCTTAGGATTTCTGATATTTCTTAAAGCAAATGTGTAAGTAATTAGTTACTTCAGCAATATTCTGGTCCATTTTTGGACACCAAACCCAACTTCTAGCTTCTGCTTTCAAAGCATTCATGCCATTATGGCCTACATGCAGCTGTTCCAAAATCTTACATCTTAGTTCCCCAGTTCCCCAGAGAGTGTTCATCACCAGAGCTGGCTACAGGCATGTAGCAAAGTATGTGGAACAGCACATAATATGTCTGAAATGCTGCAGATGGGGACATAAATCCTGGAGCTGTTAACATGATCCACGATGTCGTTTCTGCGGAAAGTCTCACCTTTCTAATGTGTGTAGAAACAAACTTAAGCTGGATGAGAAAATAGTTACCAGATGCTGCAAATGTGGAGGTGTTCACAACGCCAGCTCGGCTGTGTGTAGCAAGAGGTCGAGTATGGATGTTCCCCGGCCGGTGAATGTTACAGAGCAGGCAAGAGCTCTTACCCAGACACCGGGAGCACAGTAGAAAAGCCAGCACCAAACAGCGCCAGTGAGTCGGTCGAATGCGTGGGTAAAGAAGTCACCTTTACTTCGTCAGGCTCAAGCAACAAGCAGTCACACCAACACTCAGGACTTCGGCAGTGACAGTGTAACGGTGAGAGAAGTGGTTACTGTGGCTCAGGAAGATGGCCATAATGGTATGGTCAAGGAGGTGTGGGCTGAAATGAGGAAAGTTTGTGAGTTCCTCCGAAATCTTGGGCAGAAAATCGAGTCTAATGAGGCAAAATTAAACATTCAGGTGAAGGTAAAGGAAAGTCACAAAACAGGGAAGGAAATAGTGGTTGAGGACAATAATGAAACAATGAGTGATAAAATGAAGGAAAGTGAAGTGTGTGTAAATGATGGTAGTCGTAGTGAAAGGAAGAAATCTATAATTAAACATACAATGAAGGAATCAGTTGTGCCAATAATGGACATAAGGGACTGAAAAAATCTCTCGAGAAAAGCAATGTTGCTTTTGCGAGTAAAATTGGGAGGAGGTTGGAAATATTATTCAAAATATTGCTATCATTTAATGAACTTTTTGGGGATGATATGAAAGTGAATTGTTTAATAATAGATCGCCCTAGACTGAAAATGTTGTCATGGAATGTTAATGGTTTAAGAAACAGGGTTACAGATGTTCATTGTTGTGTGATGGGAAATTATATTGATGTTGTAGCTCTCCAGGAGACAGGGGATAGGAATGAAGTCTTATTGAAATTAAATTGCTATGAAGGGTTTCACCTTTGCGCCGCAAGTAACATAAGAGGAACGTCGATTTATGTTAAGAACACCATACCAACCGAATTAGTAGAACCACCGTCAAAAACGCAAGGTATAGAGAGTGTCTGTGTTAAATTATCATTAAGGGAATGGGAATTTATTGTAATTAATTTGTAAGTATTCAGGAACTGCTTCGACTCTCACTATCTACCTGACTGCATATATACTAATCCTTCAATGGTCGTTGGGGACCTCAATGCTCGGCACACAAGCCTTGGGACAGTGGGTAGTATTAATACTAATGAGGTCAAGTGGTTACAGTTTCCATAAGATCATCCAGATACCTGTCTCTTGGGAAACAATGCACCAACTCACATCAGGAGAGAACGGCTTGACTATGCCTGCATTTTAAACTCTCAGGGGATTATAGGGAGACTCGGATTATTCGGGATCTACTTCGTGACCTCTTTGCTTTGAACGTTGAATTGCCACTGGAGAAAAAACAAGTCCACTTTCAAAGGAAAAGACTAAATAATAATAAAGAAAAAAAAATATTTTACTCAGAATATGGAAGATTGGTATCAACAATACACGCCGCTCTGCGTTGATAGCTTTTACGAGGAAATGGCCGAGAACATAGAGAAATTAGTACAGAGGTAAAATAACGGGGGCAGGGAAAGCAAGATGCATGACCTAAGAAATTTAAATATTCCAATGATCAGTAAGTTAAGGGATGGGAGAGAATGCTACGGAGTGCACACAAAAAATGGTTACAAAATGGAATGAGGGATGAAGAGAAAAATACACTGTTGGAAATGCCTAGGGAATGCAGTCAGGTGAGGAAGGAGGTGCGGGACAGATACTGGCAAAACCTGGCTCAGTTCATTAGTAATACTAAGAACCCTAAAATCGGGGGTTGTATGACCAAATTCATAGCTCACTCAGATCCAAGAAAGGTTGCTAATGAGTTAGTAGATACATGGGCTAGTGCTGCTGGTATTGTCACCTTTCACCCCTTTCACCAGCAACGCCCCTGACAACACACAACAGCCTGATACAACAGTTAATGGACAGTTGGCAACCTTGCAAGCACAGGTAGCAGAACTGACTGAAATTATACGGACGCTACGTCAGGCTCCTTCACAAGAGATACAGCAGCCTCCATGCTGCTGTGTCACAGCCGTGGCCTGCGCTGGTAAAGGTTCCTGTGGTGGTGGTGACGGCGGCAGCAGCAGCAGCGGCGGCGGCAGCGGCGACAACAGCGGCGACAGCAGCGGCGACAACAGAGATGAGAGCGACAACGGAGGCGGTGGCAGCGACGTCGTCAGTCAACTCAGGGATGACAGCAGTGATAGTGACACAGAAACATTAACTGGAAAAGGAAGTCGACCTGCGTCAGCATATTTTAAAATGATTCATGACCTTAAGGAACGCGCTCAAGCCAAGTACGAGAATGAAAAGATAATACTCTGAGTGACAGTAATTATGCCATACGACTTACAGATAACATTCACTCGCGGACCATCCCGAGTTGCTCAGTGATCAAGAAACTGATTATGTCACCAGATGTTCCTGACGATACCAAACGCCAGGTTGGTGTGGCTCTTTACGTGGTAGAGGCACTTATTGAAACATTGTGTAAGGGGGACAAGGACAACACTGGGACCACCAGTCCCAGGGAGGAACAACACCAAGACGATGGCCGCTGTTGACACAAGAACCATTAGGTTTCTCAGTTGGAACATTTGTAGCATCAACAAAAGACTGAATGAACTAATTGCATATGTTACCAGTAACAACACAGATATACTTGCTTTACAGGAGCCCTACACGTCCAATATGATAAACAAAACCCCACCAAAGATCAGAGGGTATGCATCCTATAATAACAGTAACGCCACAGGCCTATTAACATACGTCAGAAGTGATTTACCACACATTCTTGTGAGTACGTCACACAATGTACACACACAGTACCATCACTTTCATGTACAAACTACAGCAGGCCACTTTTCATTCCTCAACGTATATGCCAGAAGCCAGAAACTCAATGTAACATTGTTCCCAGACCTAGACAATCATGGAACAATATACATGGGAGATTTTAATGCTAGACATATTACGCTGGTAGACAGTACTAACAACGATAATGGATGCAAGTTTATCAAATATGTTTATGACAACAGATTAACCGTGTATACTATGGATACCCAAATTTATTTATTGGGAGGCAGACTTGTTGTTGTTGTTGTTGAGTTAGGGGCGACGACGATCGTGGGATCGGATGCGCCCCGGCGTACCCGTGAAGGGTGAATTGCAAAGCCATGAAAGGCGAAATGCCAAGCCAAAACGCGAAACGAGTGACGCCAAGCACTAGAAACTAATATGCCACACGACAAAGCTACGCACAAAGGGAGAGGCAGAAGCACATAATAGAACAGGGCAAACAAACAGCCAGAAGAGCACACAGCGTGTCATAGAGCAAATACACAAGAAATCAGAGCACATACTTGCCCGGGAACTTGTCCCGTGGGAATCTTACATTGAACGCCTCCCAGAGCACCAATTGCCAAGGGTCTCGTCCATCCACCGGGGACTCCATAACATCCGGAACCGGGGCAACAAACACCTGCAAACTGGGGACCCAGATGGTAGTACTCATGAGGCGAGAAGTCGCCACTCGCCCCCACAGGAAGGGAACTTGCCCCCCACGAAAGCACTCCGGTCCGTCAGACAGCAGTAACTCGGCAATCTTCGACCAGTGACCCGGTGGCATCACAGACGCCGGCAACACGTCCCCCAGGGCCCCAACGCGCACCCACACCACAGGGGTACCACTGGCCCCGGGCACACCACCAGACGACAGCAGGGAACCCGGACGGCGCGCATCCTTCCATAACGTCACCACCAGGCCACGCCCAGCACCAGAGTTCACACCATCCCTGGCAGCGGAAGCCACCACCCCCCACTGCGGAGAGTCCCCCGGCGGAGAAAGACCCGAAGGCACGTCCGAGACACAGGCACCAGCAGGCACATGGACCTCCGCCACCACGAACCGCGGAGACATCAACGCATCAGTATCCACACTGTCAACACCCGAAGCCCCACAGTCACTGAAGTGACCAACGTCGGCCCAGGAAGAAGACGAACGCCGGGAACGTTTGGGCACCGGCCGGATATCGTCCGAGCCGGTAAGTGACCCAGAAACACGGGTACCACGAGCCGAAGGAACCGACGCCAGGACGGCAGCAGCGTCTATCACAGGGGGAACCGGGCCACACACAGCAGGAGGCTTCGCAGCCACACCAGCACCAAGCACATCCGGGACCCGAGTCACGGACACAGGGCCAGGTGCAGCATCAGAAGACGAGGGAGAAGACAGTAACGTCAGACAGGGGGCTCCAGGAAGGCCCACGGGAGCAGCTGGAACAGCGACAGGATCAGGCAGACCAACCGACGGTACCTCAAGAACCGGAGGAGGGACGGCAACAACCGGAGGAATGGCAGGCGCCGCCGGGGAAGCTGCAGCAGCAAACGGGACGCGCACCACCTCATCAACATCACCGGAGACTGCCTCCAGAGGGAGCGGCGGGAAATCCTCGTCGCGGAACAAGTTGACAGGAGCAGCAGGGGCCTCAGAGCACCCGGCAGCCTGATGCCCCAACAGGCCACACCGGAAATAGGTATGAGGCTGCCGGGCATAATACACCCGGACGTAGTACCCCATAAGCCGGACAGAAGAAGGTATATCCGACCGCAGGCGCATCGCCAACGTGCGAATGTTTGTATGCCTCCCAGCATACCGCCCCGAGGAGAGCGTGTTCACCCGCACGCTGACAACAGTACCAAAACCCCCGAAGTAACGCCGGAGGAGGTCATCAGGGAATTCCAGGGGCGCACCATGGTTACTGACATAAGTCAGGGCACCACTGCGGTCCGAAATTGCCACAGAGCCGGCATCGTCTGGCAACGGCAACGTACGCCCTCCGTACCGACGGAGGAAGTCCCGGTACTCGTCCTCCCCCACGAACTTAATAACAACCTGATGGGCCGTAACTAGCTCCACACCGTAAACAGCTTCAACCAGGACACGAAGCATGTCACACATCACCATCTCGATGGTCGGATAACCAGCCTTACAAGTGAACTCCAGGCCCACGGAGTTCACACGCTGAATATGAGGAAGATGGCCCCCCATGTCAGATCTGCCACGTCAACGCAGCCAGGCAGGCAACAAAACTGGTAGGGCAGGGACGCCCACACCACCTGGCGACCAAAACAGCAAACAACTCCAACAGCCACGGAGGGTCGGGAAACGTCCTCACTCCACGGCTGCCGTGCGACAACTCCGGGAGGCAGACTTGATTATGAAATGGGTAGAAACCTTGTGCAAGATAGGATGGAATGTTCGTTGGTAAATCACTTAGTTAGTGATCACTATGGAGTTTCTGCTTAATATGAGGTACAGTGTGATGTACCTAATAGACATCAGAGACGGAAAATGAATATTCCATATGGCTTGCATGACCACTTTATTAATTGTATATCAAAATGGTATTAAGATTACACAATAACGAATGTACAAGCCTTCTCCAGAGATCTCGTTGATACGATTACTACCTACTATGACACATGGGTGTGTTGGGGAACAGGTCGTAAGCCTAGCAGAAGTGGGCAACACCTACTACCACCCAAGTGGGTCCTTGACCCCGTATTTGTTAAAGAACATGAACGAGTAAAGCAACTTAGAGATACGTACAAACGAACCAAAGCACACGGTGACTTGCATGCATTTCTAGTTGCAAACAGAGAGGTGAGAGACATGAGCAACGTTATACGTAATAAACATTGGGAAGAGTTCCTACAAAGTATAAATGAGCAAACAACACTTGTTGAAGATAGGGAAAAGATATGAAAAATCTCTAGAAGCAGCCCAACCAAACCGCTGCACCACAGCCCACTAGAACAAGCAAACATCCTCCTTGATCAATGGGCACTAACATCGAGCTACGACTCATTCCCAATTAACATACAGCACAAACTTGATGACACACGCCCCAACAGACAACGAACCATCAATCTTGCCTGTACAGCTATCGTCGTGTCGGACTTTAATGATGTAACTGAATGGGAATTAAATCATGCACTAAAGCTGGGAAAATCAACTGCTCCTGAAGAGGATGGTATTACTTACAGTCTACTGAGATTAGTCTCACATGTACCAGGTAATCCACTATTAGTGTTGTACAGAATGAGTTTACGTGAAGGAGTATTACCTGATGCTTGGACAAAGAGTGTCATTGTTCCCATCCCCAAACCACACTCACATAATTATAGACCCACATCTCTAACATCGTGTGTTTGTAAAGTGCTTGAACGTATTGTTCTTAACCGACTCATGTATCGTATACAGGGGCACCTGTGACCTCAACTGTTTGGATTTATGCCTGGGCTCAGTACACAACACTGTTTTGCTGAGTACTTCGCACATATTGAAGCTTCCCCTCAAACAGTCTTCATCGATCTAGCAGCAGCTTTTGATACAGCAAACAGAGAAATCATACTGGAACAGCTTGCCGAGCTGGGAATACAAGGAAAATTACTGAAATGGATAGAGGGCTATTTGTCTAATCGAACAGCATATGTTTTGCTTAATGGTTTTAAAAGCACAGAGAGCAAACACTTTGAACTGGGAACTCCACAAGGAAGGGTCCTCAGCCCCTTGTTGTTCAACGTTCTGATGCATAAACTCATTAAAGATCTTCCAACTAATAATGAAGACACTGTCATTTGTTATGCTGATGATATATGTTTACAGGCTGCCACCGAGCCTAGAATACAAGTTCTGCTCGAAGCTTTTGCTACTAGAGCTGAGGAATGTGGCCTCCTTATCTCTGTACAGAAAACCCGTTCCCTCATTCCATGTGGTATTCCACCAGCCAATTAGGTACCTTTCTTCTCTCAAGAGGAGACTTTGAGAGAGATTAAAGCCCTTGCGGGTCCTTGTTGGTGTCAATCATGGACTTAACGTGAGACTTGCTAGAATGTTTTATGTATCATTTATACATAAAACTACTGTGATTGACTACAATGCTCTACATCTCACCCTGTATACTGACAAAGAGCTGAAATCTCTTGAAACCTTGCAAAATGAAGCTATGCGTCTCATCCTTGGGGCTCCAAAGTCCACGAGAATAGTTAATATGAGAGCAGAGTTAAAATTACCTACCATAAGTGAGAGAATTTTGTCTATTAGCACAGTTTTCGGCGTGAAGGCATTGAGTAGATCTAGAAAACACATGAAGTTTCAAGCTAAACTTTCTAATATGCTTCACTCACCTGAGGTCTATAGAAGAAGAACAAAATCTGATTATGTATATTGGTTCTACAAGGTAGCCAAGTCCATCAAAATATTAAATATGTACCCCAACTCAACTAATGATTAATCAGCCAATTACTCCATGGGATAACAGGGATCTATCAGTTGATTTTGTAAATGCGCCCAAGAAAGATAGTGTGCACACTACATTATTAAAACAGTTAACACTGAAAAACATCACTGAAAGTACTCAGAGTATGGGTAACGATGTTTATCAGTGCTATACCGACGGCTCTGTAGAAGAAGGTGGACGATGTACCGGATGTGCATGTAACATATTTGAACAATCTTCTCTCGTACATACAGCAATGAAGCGCGTCAATGACTGGGCAAGTACAACTCAAACCGAACTTGCAGGCATATACCTTGCCACTGAATTTTTAAAAGACAAAGGCAGTGGACTTATATACTGTGACTCGCAGAGTGCACTCCTGGCATTGAACGCACATAGTAGTGACACCCAGAAAATAGTCAGTGATATTCGAATGAATGTTTTAGCTGCCAAAGAAAACAGATTTGAGATTAAATTCCTATGGATACCATCACATGTTGGCATCTCAAGGTATGACACTGTTGATATTCTTGCTAAGTCAGCCTGCAGAAAACCAGTGGTAGAAATTGATATGGGTGTTTCATTAGCAGTGACAAAGAGAATACTTAAACAAATATCTAATGAAAATCTCACCGACCTAACAAATTCTCAAAGACCTGAAAGTTGTAGCATTAAATATTATGATAGATATCGTGAGGAGACATTCACATATGGGACTAATAGAACAAGAACCCGGCAATGTGATGTTATAGTGGCCAGAATACGCCTGGGATATAGATGTATTTGGCAGCTTTCTCAAAACCCAAATGTCGAATACACAATGTGTCAACTTTGTGGTGATTCCTGGCTGCGCCACCAGAGGGTGCAGACGTCGAGCTCTGGCTGTCAGTGGTCGTCTGCCGTTGCTGAGTGGCGGTTGCTGTGGGGGGGTGTGGAGCTCCCGCTGGTCAGGGCCCCACCTGCCAGTATGGACGGGGCTGGTACTAGCCGTATTAGAAGAATAGACACAGTGCGGCTGGATTTTTCTGCTGATGTGGATTGGCCCGTTGTAGAAGTTGCCCTCCTCGACGTCCTCCGTGTTGACGTCCCCGAGCTCCTGGGCCTAGAGAAGTTGTCGCCCGCCCGTGTTGCGGTGTCATTCGCCACGTCGCATGTATACCGGGAGTCTGTGGCCCGCTGGAATGGCCGCACGCTTCCTCTTCCGGCTTCGGCTGTGTCTGTAGAGATCTCGGATCCCTGGGGGCCCTTGACGTTTGTGAGTATTCACGGCGTGCCAGTGACCTTCCCCAAGGCGGCCCTCATGGCCTTGTTTACGCGGTTTGGATCGGTGGTGAAGCACAGGTTCAACACTTTGAGTGCGGGCCGACTGAAGGGAGTCCGGCTGGGTTCACGCACGCTTGTCATGCGGCTCACTAGCCCTATACCATCAAGGGTCTCGTATCGTGTGCTGTCTCTGAGGACTTTCTATGAGGGGCAGACCCGAACGTGTTTCCGGTGTGGTGCTGAGGGCCATGTCGTGGCCGGTTGTGACGCTCCTCGTACAGATGCCCCTTCTGTCTTCCTAGAGGATGATTTTCCTCGCTTATCTGTGCGTGTGGACTCCCCCGGCGGATTCTCGTTCTGTGCTAGTGCCTGGTGTAGATCGCGCGGCGGTTCCGGATGTCGCTACGTCTGGACCGGATGTGTCTGCCCCGCCGGTGAGCTCTGGGGACCTGGGGGCGCCTGTTTCGGACCTTCCTCGTTCGATGACTGTGGAGGTGCATCCGCATCCGATGGCCTTGGGGGATGCTGTAGGGGTGGTGCCTGCGTCTCCTGCTGGGGGCCATTTGCTTCCCGGGGCTGACGGTGCGGTGGTATGTGTCTCCACCCACGTCCTCTACCTCGTTGACGAGTACCTCTTCCATTCTGCATGTTCCGTCGCCCTCCCTGGATACCTCACGTGTGCTGACGTCTTCCCATCCGCCTGTTGTGTCTCTTCCTTCTCCGACTCCGGTCTCCGTTCCTGGTGGTGGCTTTTTGCCCCACGTTGTTGAGGCTGCTGTTCTGCGTGAACGTGCTGCCCCGATTTTGGGGCCGCCTGTCGATGGTTCTTCTGGGACACCGCTTGTTGGGGGTGACAGCTCCGACGATCAGCAGCCTCTTTTTAAGCGCCGTCGCTCGGCTCGGGGTGCGTCACCTCGCCAGTCGTGGGCAGAGGAGTGTGATGCAATGGAGGATGATGATGTAGCCGACGCTGAGTTGCCTCCTGTGGTGACTTCTGAGTTGGATGCTGTGCCTCCTGCTGGTGGCTCCCCTCAGTGGGCAGTTGCCCCTGGTAAGAGCGACCTTGTGGTAGTGTTGACGAAGGATGTGAAGCGGGGGGCCTCTGCTCCTGTTCCGGTTGGTGGGGGCTCTGGGGCCCCTGCGGAGCCACCCTCCACGGGTCTCAGTGCGGTTCCTGACACCGAACGGTGTGCACGCCCTAGGTGGGCGGGCCGGTGTGCGGCCTGCCGTGCAGTCAGATGTGCTTCCCAGTGTGCACCCGTGTGTCCAGCGTCCTCGGGGGAAACCCGTCCCTTTTGTCCTCTCGACCGGCGAGGTGCTCGACGGATCTACAGCAACTGCGACTTTTAAGTGTACTGACTTGGTGCGTCCTGTTCCCTGGTGCCCTTCTACCATCTGGGTTCCACGAGCGCAGTGTTTTGTCTCGGGAGTGCCAAATTCGATGCCTCAGCCTACTGCAGCTCCTGGGTGTCCGATTCCTGAAAGTGACCAACTTGTTTGGGAGGCTTATTGTATTGTTTTTCTGAAAAAGCATGTTTTTTACCGTCACAGACGTGACATCTATATAGTATATATATAAAAATCGGGACGGATGCGAATGGAACGTTGTGTGAAAATTTCTAAGCAATCAGTGAAGAACTTTCGGAGATTAGCGATTTTGCACAAACGAACATTTCCATTTATATTTATATAGATTAGTGTTAAGTTTCAGTCTAAGTGTTCCCCCCCTCCTAACCTTGCCCGAAACGCTATACGTACTAATGGCTTTAGGTATTGTATGTACTAGCTCTTTCTTTAAATCAAACATTATTTTTGTAACTCATCTGCAATGTATGTACCTTTACCTAAATAAAGAATCTGAATCTGAATCTTAAACTGGTTGAGAGAGGTCAGCCTTTGACATGATTGGGGAGGTCATTCAACATTCTGGGTCCCTTAATTTGTAGAACATTTCTTGTTTTCAATATTTTCCTAACAGCCACAACTTGGCGCATGGGTTTTTACATTACAAATAGGTACAGCCCCAACTTGGGGCCTATCTTTTTCGTTACCCCCGGCAAGTGATTGCTTCTACTCCTCGAAATTTTCGCTCAAGGGGATTAAAAGGCGCCAACTTGGGGCTGTAGCTATTTGTAATCTAAAAACCCATGCGCCAAGTTGGCGCCGTCGGAAAAAGCCAAACGGCGCAGATTTGGGGCCATTTCCACTACTCACTACCACCCACAGGATAAGTATTGTGTCCACTACCAACTACAAAATGGGTATGGGGTCCAATACTACGTACAAGATGGGTATTGGATTCACTACCACCCACAGGAAGGGTATGGGGTCCACTACCACTTACAAGATGGGTATGGGGGTCTACTACCACCCACAAAATGGGTATGGGGTCCACTAACACCAACAAGATGGGTATGGGGTCAACTACAGCTCAAGGATTGATATAAATTTCACTACTTCCCACGGGGAAGTAGTGGAATGTTGATGTTGGGAGTGGTTGTGGTGTTGGGAGCGGGGGTGGTGTTGGGAGTGGTTGTGGTGATGGGAATGGTTGGGAGTTACAAGTAGAATGTTGGATTTCAAAATAGAACTAGTATATACTATGCCTAAAGAACTAATATGCACAGCGTTTTGGGCAAGATCTGGGGAAACCTTAAAAACTAAGACTTAAGACTAATTGAGATCAACAGCATGAACTGAACTGACATATGTTGACATTTAGGAGATAAGGTAAGTTACAAGGAGTTGATTATGTAGTACTTAGTTGCTATTCTCTTAAATTGGATGAAAGAGAGGCAATCTTTAACGGGACTGGGAATACATACTCACATACATACATACATACATACATACATACATACATACATACATACATGCATACATACAAGCATACATACATACATACATACATACATACATACATACATACATACATACATACATACATACATACATACATACATACATACATACATACATACATACATATGGGGTATACATGGTATGTATGTATATATGTATACATTCATACATATGTATGTATACATATATACATACATATTGGGACAATACGAAAATGACATCGCAAGCAAGGCAAAGATTCAGCCTAAATTGCTGCATAGCCACATCAGGAGAAAAACAACAGTAAATGAAAAGTTTATGAAATTAAGGATAGGGGCAGAAGGATTCACTACAAACGACAAGGAAGTGTGTGAGGAATTGAATATAAAATTCCAGGAGGTCTTCACTGTAGAGCAAGGAGAAATTCCAGAGATAAGAGAAGGAATAGCTAACCAGGAACCACTGGAAGAGTTTGAGATTACCAGCGGGGAAGTAAGGAAGTGTTTACTAGAGTTGGATGTGACAAAGGCTATAGGCCCAGATGGAATCTCCCCTTGGATACTAAAGGAAGGAGCAGAAGAACTGTGCCTGCCACTCTCCTTAGTGTAAAACAAATCACTGGCAACAGGGGAACTGCAAGAAATTTGGAAAGCAGCTAAAGTAGTCCCGATATACAAGAAAGGGGATAGACAGGAGGCACTGAATTACAGGCCAGTGTCCCTAACCTGCATACCATGAAAGCTGATGGAGAAGATTGTGCAAAGAAAGCTATTGGAGCACCTGGAGCGAAAGAACTTTGTAACACAGTATCAACATGGGTTCAGGGATGGCAGGTTCTGCCCCACAGGGTTACTTGAATTCTACGACCAGGCAACAAAAATAAGGCAAGAAAGAGGAGGTTGCGCAGTCTGCATATTTTGGGATTGTCAGAAAGCCTTTGATACAGTGCCACACAAGAGGCTAGCGAAAAAGCTGGAGATGCAGGCTGGAGTGAAAGGGAAGGTACTCCATTGGATAAAGGAGTACCTGAGCAACAGGAGACAACGAGTCAGTGTAAGGGGTGAGGTCTCGGATTGGCGAGACGTTACGAGTGGAGTCCCGCAGGGGTCAGTCCTTGGACCTATACTGTTTCTGATATATGTAAATGATCTCCCAGAGGGTATAGAATCGTTTGTCTCAATGTTTGCCGATGATACAAAAATTATGAGGAGGATTGAAACTGAGGACGATAGTAGGAGGCTACAAGATGACTTAGACAGACTGAGTGAATGGTCCAACAAATGGCTGTTGAAGTTCAACCCGAGTAAATGCAAAGTAATGAAACTAGACAGTGGAAACAGGACGCCAGACACAGGATACAGAATAGGAGATGAAGTACTTAATGAAACGGACAGAGAGAAAGATCTATGAGTTGATATTACACCAAACCTGTCTCCTGAAGCCCACATAAAAAGAATAACGTCTGCGGCATATGCGAGGCTGGCTAACATCATAACAGCGTTCAGGAACCTGTATAAGGAATCATTCAGAATCTTGTACACTACATATGTAAGACCAATCCTGGAGTATGCGGCCCCAGCATGGAGCCCGTACCTTGTCAAGCACAAGACGAAGCTCGAAAAAGTCCAAAGGTATGCCACTAGACTAGTCCCAGAACTAAGAGGCATGAGTTACGAGGAAAGGCTGCGGGAAATGCACCTTACGACACTGGAAGACAGAAGAGTAAGGGGAGACATGATCACAACCTACAAAATCCTCAGAGGAATCGACTGGGTAAACAAGGATAAAGATTCAACACTGGTGGGGCGCGAACAAGGGGACACAGGTGGAAACTGAGTACCCACATGAGCCACAGAGACGTTAGAAGGAACTTTTTCAGTGTCAGAGTAGTTAAGGATGGAATGCATTAGGAAGTGATGTGGTGGAGGCTGACTCCATACACAGTTTCAAATGTAGATATGATAGAGCCCAGTAGGCTCAGGAATCTGTACATCAGTTGATTGATGGTTGACAGGCGGGATCAAAGAGGCAGAGATCAACCCCCTCAAGCACAATTAGGTGAGAACATACATACATAAATACATACATACATACATCATACATACATACATACATACATACATACATACATACATACATACATACATACATACATACATACATACATACATACATACATACATACATACATTCATACATTCATGTGATGTGTTGGAGGCTGACTCCATACACAGTTTCAAATGTAGATATGATAGAGCTCAATAGGCTCAGGAATCTGTACATTAGTTGATTGACGGTTGAGAGGCGGCACCAAAGAGCCAGAGCTCAACCCCCGCAAGCACAATTAGGTGAGTACATATTTGCATACATACATACATACATACATACATACATACATACATACATACATACATACATACATACATACATACATACATACATACATACATACAAACAAACATGTGATGTGTAGGAGGCTGACTCCATACACAGTTTCAAGTGTAGATATGATAGAGCCCAACAGGCTCAGGAACCTGTACACCTGTTGAATAACGGTTGAGAGGCGGGACCAAAGAGCTAAAGCTCAACCCCCGCAAGCACAACTAGGTAAGTACAACTAGGTGAGTACACAGTACAGGCTGGTACATAAGCTGGAGAGACAGGCAGGTGTAGCTGGTAAGGTTCTCCAGTGGATAAGGGAGTACCTGAGCAGTAGGAAGCAGAGAGTTACGGTGAGGGGGTGAGACCTCAGACTGGCGTGAAGTCACCAGTGGAGTCCCACAGGGCTCTGTACTCGGTCCTATCTTGGTTCTGATATATGTAAATGATCTCACGGTGGGTATAGATTCATTTCTCTCAAAGTTTGCGGACGATGGCAAAATTATGAGGGGGATTAAGACAGACGAGGACTGCTTGAGGCTTCAAGAAGACCTAGACAAGCTGAAGGAATGGTCAAACAAATGGTCGTTAGAGTTTAACCAAAGCAAATGTAATGTAATGAAGATAGGTGTAGGGAGCAGGAGGCCAGATACAAGGTATCATCTGGGAGATGAAATACTTCAAGAGTCACAGAAAGAAAAAGACTTGGGGGTTGATATTATGCCAGACCTATCTCCTGCAGCCCATATCAAGAGGACAACATCAGCGGCATATGCCAGGCTGTCCAACATAAGAACGGCATTCAGAAACTTGTGTAAGGAATCATTCAGAACTTTGCATACCACATATGTCAGGCCAATCCTGGAGTATGCAGCCCCAGCATGGAGTCCATATCTAGTCAAGGATAAAACCAACCTGGAAAAGGTTCAAAGGTTTGCCACCAGACTAGTACCCGAGCTGAGAGGTATGAGCTACGAGGAGAGACTCCGGGAATTAAACCTCTCTTCGCTGGAAGACAGAAGAGTTAGGGGGGGGACATGATCATCACATTCAAGATTCTCAAGAATATTGATAGGGTAGATAAAGACAGTCTATTTAACACAAGGGGCACACGCACTAGGGGACACAGGTGGCAATTGAGTGCCCAAATGAGCTACAGAGATATTAGAAAAAACTTTTTTAGTGTCAGTGTGGTTGACAAATGGAATGCATTAGGAAGTGATGTGGTGGAGGCTGACTCTATACACAGTTTCAAGTGTAGATATGATAGAGCTCGATAGGCTCAGGAACCTGTACACCTGTTGATTGACAGTTGAGAGGCAGGACCAAAGAGCCAGAGCTCAACCCTGCAAGCACAATTAGGTGAGTACACATACATACATTCATACATACATACATACATACATACATACATACATACATACATACATACATACATACATACATACATACATACATACATACATACATACATGCATACATACATACATACATACATACATACATACATACATACATACATACATACATATGTCGTACCTAGTAGCCAGAACGCACTTCCCAGCCTACTATGCAAGGCCCGATTTGCCTAATAAGCCAAGTTTTCATGAATTAATTGTTTTTCGACTATCTAACCTACCTAACCTAACCTAACCTAACGTTTTCGGCTACCTAACCTAACCTAACCTATAAAGATAGGTTAGGTTAGGTTAGGTAGGGTTGGTTAGGTTCGGTCATATATCTACGTTAATTTTAACTGCAATAAAAACAAATTGACCTCATACATAATGAAATGGGTAGCTTTATCATTTCATGAGAAAAAAATTAGAGAGAATATATTAATTCAGGAAAACTTCGCTTATTAGGCAAATCGGGCCATGCATAGTAGGCTGAGAAGTGCATTCTGGCTACTAGGTACGACACATACATACATACATACATACATACATACATACATACATACATACATACATGCATACATACATACATACATACATACATACATACATACATACATACATACATACATACATACATGCATGCATGCATGCATGCATACATACATACATACATACATGCATACATACATACATACATACATACATACATACATACATACATACATACATACATACATACATACATACATACATATTTACATACATACATACATACATACATACATACATACATACATACATACATACATACATACATACATACATACATACATACATACATACATACATAAACGTCCATTCATCATATTGCTATTTCGGGACAAAATCCAATACAGTTTATATTGGTGAGACGCCACTGTGATGAGGAGTTTAAATATCACAGAAATTGTAGGTTAATGTGTGACATAAGTGAGGTTAGATGAGGCATCTACAAGCATCAGCTGGAGGCTGGGGGAGTGTTGTGGAGGCTGCTGGTATTATGCCCAGATGTTGGAGGGTGGGTTTGACCCCCCCCCCCCTGTTGACCACAGAACGTCTAAGGTTACCTGCCACTCTCGCTTATAATATAATTATACAATGTATATATATGATGTAACTATATAACCTGAGCTTGTAAAAGCACCTTCATCACCTTCAGTGATTAAGTGCTTAATTGCACACTAGTGTTTTTATCCGCTATCTCACCCTGTCAGAGTAAATGAGACAAATGTATGTGAATGCATGTGTGTGTACATATGTATGTATATGTATGTGAGTATGTATATCTATGGGTATAAAGCATATATGGAAGCTGATCAGAATTACATTTCACTTTTTTGAATGTACATTAATGACACTATGTAAAAGACACATCAAACACTTTATATAGGGCATACGTAAATCTGTGTATCTATGTATTTACGTATGTAGGTTAGCTTAGCTTTTTAAAGCACTGAATCACCTTCTGTGGTTGAGTGTTCAATAAACCCTTGAACTATACCTGGTTGATACCTGGTTGATGGGGTTCTGGGAGTTCTTCTACTCCCCAAGCCCGGCCCGAGGCCAGGCTTGACTTGTGAGAGTTTGGTCCACTAGGCTGTTGCTTGGAGCGGCCCGCAGGCCCACATACTCACCACAGCCCGGTTGGTCCGGCACTCCTTGGAGGAATAAATCTAGTTTCCTCTTGAAGATGTCCACGGTTGTTCCGGCAATATTTCTTATGCTTGCTGGGAGGACGTTGAACAACCGCGGACCTCTGATGTTTATACAGTGTTCTCTGATTGTGCCTATGGCACCTCTGCTCTTCACTGGTTCTATTCTGCATTTTCCTCCATATCGTTCACTCCAGTACGTTGTTATTTTACTGTGTAGATTTGGTACTTGGCCCTCCAGTATCTTTCAGGTGTATATTATTTGATATCTCTCTCGTCTTCTTTCTAGTGAGTACATTTGGAGGGTTTTGAGACGTTCCCAATAATTTAGGTGCTTTATTGCGTCTATGCGTGCCGTATATGTTCTCTGTATTCCCTCTTTTTCAGCAATCTCTCCTGTTCTGAAGGGGGAAGTGAGTACTGAGCAGTACTCAAGACGGGACAACACAAGTGACTTGAAGAGTACAACCATTGTGATGGGATCCCTGGATTTGAAAGTTCTCGTAATCCATCCTATCATTTTTCTGGCTGTCGCAATATTTGCTTGGTTGTGCTCCTTAAACGTTAAGTCGTCAGACATTATTATTCCCAAATCCTTTACATGCTGTTCTCCTACTATGGGTACATTTGATTGTGTTTTGTATTCTGTATTATGTTTAAGGTCCTCATTTTTACCGTACCTGAGTACCTGGAATTTATCACTGTTAAACATCATGTTATTTTCTGATGCCCAGTCGAAAACTTTATTAATATCAGCTTGAAGTTTTTCAGTGTCTTCAGCCGGGATAATTTTCATACTGATTTTTGTGTCATCTGCAAAGGATGATACGAAGCTGTGACTTAACTGCACTTGAACTAGATTTTATATGGTTGACCGTTACTCGCTGAGTCCTGTTTGACAGAAAACTGAGTATCCAGCGTCCTACTTTACCGGTTATTCCCATTGACTTCATTTTGTGTGCTATCAGGCAATGGTCACATTTATCGAAAGCCTTTGCGAAGTCCGTGTATATCATATCAGCATTCTGTTTTTCTTCTAATGCCTCAGTGACTTTGTCGTAGTGCTCAAGTAGCTGTGAGAGGTACGATCTTCCCGCTCGAAATCCATGTTGGCCTGGGTTGTGAAGGTCATTGGTCTCCATGAAATTGGTGACCTGACTCCTAATCACTCTCTCAAATACTATTATGATGTGCGATGTTAGTGCAACTGGTCTATAATTCTTTGCCAATGCTTTGCTCCCTCCCTTGTGTAGAGGGGCTATGTCTGCTACTTTAAGTGCATCTGGTATCTCCCCCGTGTCCAAGCTCTTCCTCCACACTATACTGAGTGCCTGTGCTACCGGCACTTTGCATTTCTTTATAAATATTGAATTCCATGAGTCTGGACCTGGCGCCGAGTGCATGGGCATGTTTTCAATTTCTCTTTCAAAATTTAGTGCACTCGTGTTGATATCAGTTATATTTACAGGGGTTTGAATATCCCGCATAAAGAAATTGTCTGGATCTTCCACATTCATGTTGTTTATTGGAGTGCTAAACATGTCCTCATACTGCTTTTTTTAGGATTTCACTAATTTCTTTGTCATCCTCCGTGTATGAACCTTCACTTGTACGAATAGGTCCAATACTAGCAGTGGTTTTTGCTTTTGATTTCGCATATGTGAAGAAATATTTTGGATTTTTTTTTATTTCCTGAATTGCTTTCCGTTCTAACTGCCTTGCTTCAGTTTCATATGAGTGTTTCAATTTCCGCTCGATTTCTTCAATCTCGCTATTTAAATTATTCCTTCTTTGACGGGAAATTCGTGTCTGCATAAGCAGTTCCGTTATTTTTTTCCTGCGTTTATAGTGTCGTCTGCGTTCTCTTTCTACGTTAGATCTCTTTCTGGCTTTCCTCAAAGGAACATGTTTCAGACAGACTTGATACGCTTCTGAAGTCAGTTTTTCTATTCCTTCTGTAGGACTTGTATTATTTAGAACAGTTTCCCATGGAATGTTTGTAAGTTCCCTGTTTATTATCTCCCAGTCTATTCTTTTATTATTAAAATTGAATTTACTGAATAGCCCCTCTCGCTTTATCAACGTTTTAGGTCTATTCTGAGTATTGATGGTCGTTTGCACTTCAATGAGCTTGTGATCTGAGTATGTTGTATCTGATATCGTAATGTCTCTGATAATGTCTTCATTGTTCGTAAAGACCAGATCTAAAATATTTTCATTTCTCGTTGGCTCCGATATCTGCTGATTGAGTGAAAATTTGTCACAGAATCTAAGTAGTTCTCTAATCTGTGGTTGGTTAGGTCCCGATAGATTTCCTGGTATAATATTATTGTTTGCTATTTTCCACCTGAGACTAGGCAAGTTGAAGTCACCTAGGAAGATAATATCAGGTATCGGGTTCTCCAAATTATCAAGGCGATTCTCTATTTTGTTTATCTGTTCTGTGAATTCCTCAGCCGTTGCATCTGGCGGTTTATATATTAGAATAATCACTAAATTTATTTTCTCTATTTTTAATCCCAGTACCTCTACCACCTCATTTGTAACGTTTAGGAGCTCCGAGCATACAAGGTCTTCCCTAATATACAGACCCACTCCTCCATGTGACCTAATTTTCTTATCACACCTGTATAGGTTATATCCTGGAATCCAGATCTCACTGTCCAACAATTCCCCTGCATGGGTTTCTGTGAAAGCTCCAAATACTGCATTTGACTCCGTGAGGAGGCCATTTATGAACTGTACTTTGTTGTTTGTTCTTGTTTTCAGTCCTTGTATGTTGGCAAAGATGAATGAGGTTACTCTATTAGTGATAGTTTGAATGGGAGACTTTTTCGGCAAGTCCATTATTCGTGGACATAATGAGTTTGTTCTGACCAGTACTGATTGTTGTAGGGCAGTTTTCTGTCGTAGTTGTAGTTCCCTTTCAGTGTGTAATTGTATCTGTAATTCTGGAATGCAAGTGGATCTGGCATCCAGTTCCATACACTCTCCATGCTCCTCCTTTTGAATTCTCTTTCGGTCTGGTATAAAAAATTTATAGAGTTTCCTCCAAATTCATTATCCTGCTTGCCGTTCTTTATGTAGCGTTCCGTACCTTTCACGTGAAAGTGTGGGCAGCTGTGGTCATAGCAATTTCTGTCCTCCAGTGAGGTTTGGCACATGTCAGGATGGAAAAACGTACATATTGATCCAAATCGACACTCACCTTTCCTAAGCATATTTAAACATTTTTTGGGATGTTGGTAACTGCATTCTAATCCTTTCTTATTACCAGCATATATATGTCTGCATATGCCCTTTGCATAAAATTTGCATAAGTCTGTCCTTCTGTTCTGAATTGCTATCGGGAACCGTCGTAGTGTCTGTACCTATCGAGCTGTCAGTGCTGTCTGTTACACTTTCTAGTTTACTGTCATCTACATCCTGGCCTACTGAGTCAGAGTTTACAACTTCCTGAGTTTCAGCCTCAGTTTCATCCCTGACTATAGCCACCGCCCCTGGTATATTAGAATTGTTGTTGCTCCTTTCCCACTCCTTCTGGATGGCTGGTTGGCTTCCAATGAATGATGTTTTCCGATCATGCGTCATGTTATCTAGAAGGTTTTTTAGGATATTCCAAGCTGGCAGGTCATTTTTACACACCCAGAGCAAGTGGCCATCTCTCAGTGCCGTGGTGTTACTCACTCCTGGACAAGCTGAATGGAATCTATTCTTACAGATATAACATTCAATTCCCGTTACCTTCGACTTTAAGGAGTTGTTACAGTGGCCACAAATTTGTTTATTTGCTCCCATTTTGCCTTGTTTTGTTGTATATATCTATATATTTATAATATTATATGTATATCGCATATTTGTAATAATATATATGTTTATTTGTTCTACTGTATGGTCAGTACTTATCGCACGGTGGAGGGTGAGGGTCCCAGAGGCTGTACAGTTGACACGTTGTTGTCCCAGGCCGCGGCTGGAGGCCCTCAGTTGCCAGTTACTTAGGTTATAACACTGATATATTAATTCGCTTGTATTACAATAAGGGATGTTCTGCTTTATTTCCGACTTGCAATAGTATTCACTTTCTCTATTACTAATTTCTCGATCCACATTCCCCTATTACACTTGTTGGAAACCAATTTGCTAGTAAGCACACACACACACACACACACACACACACGGTTGACACACGGGATGTGCGCCTATGGGGTGGGTTCTGGCACCAAGAGGTGGACTCCACAAAATTCACTTGTCTATATGTTTAACACTTCTCTAACCCTAACCCATGTAGGACAGAAGAAAATGTATATATGCTGGTTAGCATTGTAAATGTGTGGCCACGTCTGTGGTAGAAAAATAATAATAAAAAAAAAAACTCGCTTACCAAGGGTATCCCCCACCACCCGCCCCCACCCCAACACACACACACACACACACACACACACACACACACACACACACACACACACACACACACACACACACACACACACACACACACACACACACACACACACACACACACAATGAGGTAATGAAACAGTTGACAACACTGAATGAAACAAAAGCAGTTGGACCAGACAAAGTATCACCGTGGATACTAAAAGAGGCAGCGCAGGCTCTCAGCATGCCTCTGGCAATGATCATTAATGAATCACTTATGTTGAGAGAATTGCCCAGTTGTTGGAAGGAGGCAAATGTCGTACCAATTTTCAAGAAAGGTGATTGGGAGGAGGCACTTAACTACAGACCCGTATCACTGACAAGCATCCCCTGCAAAATACTTGAAAGAATAATTAGGCTAAGACTTGTTGAGCACCTGGAGAGCATTGGGTTTGTAAACAAGCACCAACATGGATTCTGGACAGGGAAATCATGCCTAACAAGCCTTTCAGAATTCTATGACAAAGTAACAAGGATAAGGCAGGACAAAGAAGGCTAGGCAGACTGCATATTTCTTGACTGCCAAAAGGCCTTTGATACAGTACCACACATGAGACTGCTATATAAACTTAAGAGGCAAGCAGGAGTAAGCGGAAAGGCCCTAGTATGGGTGAGGAACTACCTAACAGGAAGGATCCAGATGGTAATGGTAAGGGGCGAGAAGTCGGACTTGCGAACAGTAGCGAGTGGAGTACCTCAAGGTTCGGTGCTGGGCCCAATCCTCTTTCTAATTTACGTAAATGATATGTTTACAGGAGTGGAATCATCCATGTCAATGTTTGCGGATGACGCAAAATTAATGAGAAGTGTTGTAACAGATAAGGATTGTAGGATCCTCCAAGAGGACTTAAACAGGTTGCAGAGATGGTCAGGGAAATGGCTACTGGAGTTCAACACCAGTAAATGTAAAGTTATGGAAATGGGATCAGGTGATAGACGACCAAAGGGACAGTACACAATAAAGGGGAATTGCCTACCTGTAACGATTCGAGAAAGAGACCTGGGAGTGGATGTGACACCTAATTTAACTCCTGAGGCACATGTAAATAGGATAACGACAGCAGCGTACTCTACACTGGCGAAAATTAGAACTTTATTCAGAAACCTAAGTGAGGAGGATTTTAGGGCGTTTTATACTGCCTATGTAAGACCAGTCTTAGAGAATGCCGCGACATCGTGGAGCCCCCACCTGAAGAAACACATAAGGAAACTGGAAAAGGTTCAGAGGTTTGCAACGAGGCTTGTCCCAGAGTTACGAGAGATGGGATATGAAGAGCGTCTGAGGGAACTGAACCTTACGACAATAGAGAAAAGAAGGGAAAGAGATATGATAGGAACATATAAAAATACACAGGGGAATTGACAAAGTGGAAATAGATGAAATGTTCACACGTAATAATAACAGAACGAGGGGACATGGGTGGAAACTGGAAACTCAGATGAGTCACAGAGATGTTAGGAAGTTTTCTTTTAGCGTGAGAGTAGTGGAAAAATATAATGCACTTGGGGAACAAGTTGTGGAAGCAAACACTATTCATACTTTTAAAATTAGGTATGATAGGGAAATGGGACTGGAGTCATTGCTGTAAACAACTGATAGCTGGAAAGGCGGGATCCAAGAATCAATGCACGATCCTGTAAGCACAAATAGTTGAGTACACATGCATGCATGCACACATACACACACACACACACACACACACACACACACACACACACACACACACACACACACACACACACACACACACACACACACACACACACACACACACACACACACACACGCGCACACACACACACACACACTACACTGGCAAAAGTTAGAACATCATTCAGAAACCTAAGTAAGGAAGCATTTAGGGCGCTTTACAATGCCTACGTAAGGCCAGTCTTAGAGTATGCCGCCTCATCATGGAGTCCCCATCTGAAGAAGCATATAATGAAACTGGAAAAGGTTCAGAGGTTTGCAACGAGACTCGTCCCAGAGCTACGAGGGATGGGGTATGAGGAGCGCCTGAGGGAACTGTGCCTTACGACACTAGAAAGAAGAAGGGAGAGGGGGGACATGATAGGAACGTATAAGATACTCAGAGGGATTGACAGAGTGGACATAGACGAAATGTTCACACGGAATAGTAACAGAACGAGGGGACATGGATGGAAGCTTGAAACTCAGATGAGTCACAGAGATGTTAGGAAGTTTTCTTTTAGCGTGAGAGTAGTGGGAAAATGGAATGCACTTCAGGAACAGGTTGTGGAAGCAAATACTATTCATAATTTTAAAACCAGGTATGATAAGGAAATGGGACAGGAGTCATTGCTATAAACAACCGATGCTCGAAAGGCGGGATCCAAGAGTCAATGCTCGATCCTGCAGACACAACTAGCTGAGTACAACTAGGTGAGTACACACACACACACACACACACACACACACACACACACACACACACACACACACACACATGCACGCACACACGCACGCACGCACACACACACACACACACACACATACACACACACACACACACACACACACACACACACACACACACACACACACACACACACACACACACACACACACACACACACACAGGGTGATGTACTCGAACATAGATGGGATCACAAGCAAGACAAGTGAACTAAGGGAAAGAGCACAAGAAGTTAACCCAGATGTAATCGGACTCACTGAAACAAAACTCTCTGGAATCATAACGAATGCCGTGTTTCCCCAGGAGTATACAGTAATAAGGAAAGAGAGGGAAGGTAGAGGAGGAGGCGGAGTGGCCCTACTCATGAGAAGGGAATGGAGTTTTAAGGAGATGGCCATCCCGGGCTGTGAGGAGTTCAGAGACTACATAGCAGGCACCATAACAATGGGAGGACCAAGAATAGTAGTAGCAGTAATATACAACCCTCCACCAAATGACAGGAGACCCAGTCAAGAGTATGAAAACAACAACAAGGCAGTTAACACTATAATTGAGAGGGCAGCCTCTGCTGCCTGTAGAAATAGATCCCACCTGCTCATCATGGGCGACTTCAATCACGGAAAGATTGACTGGGAGAACAAGGAACCGCATGGAGGCGAGGATACGTGGAGAGCCAAACTATTGGAGGTGGTGACAAGCAACTTTTTAACGCAGCATGTCGGAGAACCCACAAGGATGAGAGGCAATGACGAACCAGCGAGACTCGACCTAGTCTTCACTCTGAACGACTCCGACATAAGAGAAATCGGTTTTGAGGACCCAGTAGGAATGAGCGACCACAGTGTACTGGTGTTTGAGTACTTGATTGAAGAAGGGTTATTGAACTCGAGGAGGGATACCGAAACCAAAAGGTTAGCATACCGAAAGGGAAACTATGAGGGGATAAGAAAATTCCTAACAGATATAGCATGGGAAACAGAGCTCAGGGGAAAGACGGCCCAAGATATGATGGATTACATCACGCAGAAGTGCAAGGACGCAGCAAACAAGTTTGTCCCAGTCCAAAAGGAAAACAGAGAAATGAAGATGAGAAACCCATGGTTTAATCAAAGATGTAGGCTAGCTAAGCAGCAAAGTAAAAGGGCATGGAGAAACTATAGGAATAACAGGACACTGGAGAGCAGAGAAAGATACCAGAATGCCAGGAATGAATATGTCAGGATGAGAAGAGAGGCAGAAAGACAATACGAAAATGACATCGCAAGCAAGGCAAAGACTCAGCCTAAATTGTTGCATAGCCACATTAGGAGAAAAACAACAGTAAAGGAACAGGTTATGAGATTAAGGATAGGGGCGGAAGGATTCACTACAAATGACAAGGAAGTGTGTGAGGAATTGAATAAGAAATTCCAGGAGGTCTTCACCTTAGAACAAGGAGAAATTCCAGAGGTAAGTGAGGGAATAGCTAACCAGGAACCACTGGAAGAGTTTGAGATTACCAGTGGGGAAGTAAGGAAGTGTTTACTAGAGTTGGACGTGACGAAGGCTATAGGCCCAGATGGAATCTCCCCTTGGGTTCTAAAGGAAGGAGCAAGAGAACTGAGCCTACCACTCTCCATAGTGTATAACAAATCACTGGCAACAGGGGAACTGCCAGATACTTGGAAAGCAGCTAACGTAGTCCCGATATACAAGAAAGGGGATAGACAGGAGGCACTGAACTACAGGCCAGTGTCCCTAACCTGCATACCATGCAAGCTGATGGAGAAGATTGTGCGAAAAAAACTAGTGGAGCATCTGGAGCGAAGGAACTTTGTAACACAGCATCAACATGGGTTCAGGGATGGCAGGTCCTGCCTCACAGGGTTACTTGAATTCTACAACCAGGCAACAAAAATAAGGCAAGAAAGAGAAGGGTGGGCAGACTGCATATTTTTGGATTGTCAGAAAGCCTTTGATACAGTGCCACACAAGAGGCTAGTGCGAAAGTTGGAGATGCAGGCTGGAGTGAGAGGGAAGGTACTCCGGTGGATAGAGGAATACCTAAGCAACAGGAGACAACGAGTCTGTGTGAGGGGTGAGGTCTCAGATTGGCGAGACGTCACAAGTGGAGTCCCGCAGGGGTCAGTCCTTGGACCTATACTGTTTCTGGTATATGTAAATGATCTCCCAGAGGGTATAGATTCGTTCCTCTCAATGTTTGCCGACGATGCAAAAATTATGAGGAGGATTGAAACAGAGGATGATAGTAGGAGGCTACAAGATGACCTGGATAGACTGAGTGAATGGTCCAACAAATGGCTGTTGAAGTTCAACCCGAGTAAATGCAAAGTAATGAAACTAGGCAGTGGAAACAGGAGGCCAGGCACAGGATACAGAATAGGAGATGAAGTACTTAATGAAACAGACAGAGAGAAAGATCTAGGAGTTGATATCACACCAAACCTGTCTCCTGAAGCCCACATAAAGAGAATAACGTCTGCGGCATACGCGAGGCTGGCTAACATCAGAACGGCGTTCAGGAACCTGTGTAAGGAATCATTCAGAATCTTGTACACCACATATGTAAGACCAATCCTGGAGTATGCGGCCCCAGCATGGAGCCCGTACCTTGTCAAGCACAAGACGAAGCTGGAAAAAGTCCAAAGGTATGCTACTAGACTAGTCCCAGAACTAAGAGGCATGAGTTATGAGGAAAGGCTGCGGGAAATGCACCTCACGACACTGGAAGACAGAAGAGTAAGGGGGGACATGATCACAACCTACAAAATCCTCAGGGGAATCGACCGGGTAAACAAGGACGAACTTTTCAACACTGGTGGGACGCGAACAAGGGGACACAGGTGGAAGCTGAGTACCCAAATGAGCCACAGAGACGTTAGAAAGAACTTTTTCAGTGTCAGAGTAGTTAGCAAATGGAATGCATTAGGAAGTGATGTGGTGGAGGCTGACTCCATTCACAGTTTCAAATGTAGATATGATAGAGCCCAATAGGCTCAGGAATCTGTACACCAGTTGATTGACGGTTGAGAGGCGGGACCAAAGAGCCAGAGCTCAACCCCCGCAAGCACAATTAGGTGAGTACAATTAGGTGAGTACACACACACACACACACACACACACACACACGATTCTACTATATAACTACAACACACTATATCTCAAATATACAACGCCGTGTGGCTCACTTGGGTACGGGGCTTGACACATGCTACCCTGGTGACCGCTCACCCATCCTCCCCCACACCTTCCCAAGTCTTACACTGTCCCAAGACACCCCCTTACCACCTACCCCTATACACAAACACCCCCGCACTCAACACACACACACACACACACGCACATACACGCACACACACATGCGCACACGCACACACGCGCACACACACACACACGCGCGCACACACACGCACACGCACACGTACACACACACACGCACACACACACGCACACACACACGCAGATTGGAAGAACAGAGACCCGCATGGAGGACCAGAAACATGGAGAGCTAAGCTGCTGGACGTGGCAACAAGAAACTTTCTAAGCCAGCACATCAAAGAACCAACAAGAATGAGAGGAGAAGATGAACCAGCAATGCTTGATTTGATATTTACCCTAAATGAGTGGGATATAAGGGAAGTTAAGATGGAAGCGCCCTTGGGAATGAGTGACCACAGTGTATTGAACTTTGAGTACCTGGTAGAGCTAGGACTTATCTCCCCAAAAAAAGAACTAGGAATCAAAAGGCTGGCATACCGAAAGGGGAATTATGAACAGATGAGAAGTTTCCTAAGTGAAATACCTTGGGACACAGACCTCAGAGATAAGTCTGTACAGGGTATGATGGATTATGTTACCCAAAAGTGTCAGGAGGCAGTAAACAGCTTCATCCCGGCCCAAAGGGAAAAATCCGAGAAGCAACAGAAGAAACCATGGTATAAAAGGCCATGTATGGAAGCGAAGAAACTGAACAAAAGGGCGTGGAGGAACTTCCGGAATAACAGAACACCAGAAAGCAGAGAGAGATACCAGAGAACCAGGAATGAGTACGTCAGGGTGAGAAGAGAAGCAGAGAAAAGTTTTGAAAATGATATAGCAAACAAAGCCAAGACCGAACCAAAGCTACTCCACAGTCACATTAGAAGGGAAACAACAGTGAAAGAACAGGTATTGAAACTTCGAACAGGCGAGGACAGGTATACAGAGAATGACAGAGAGGTGTATGAAGAACTCAACAAGAGGTTCCAGGAGGTCTTCACAATAGAACAAGAAGAGGTCACTGTGCTAGGAGAAAGGGAGGTAAACTAGGCGGCCTTGGAAGAGTTCGAAATTATGAGAGAGGAGGTCATGAGACACCTGCTGGATCTGGATGTTAGAAAGGCTGTTGGTCCAGATGGGATCTCACCATGGATACTGAAAGAGTGTGCAAAGGCACTTTGCTTGCCACTCTTCATAGTGTATAGTAAATCAATGGAGACGGGAGACCTACCAGAAATATGGAAGAAGGCGAATGTTGTCCCAGTATACAAAAAGGGCGACAGGCAAGAGACACTGAACTACAGGCCAGTGTCCTTGACTTGTATACCATGCAAGGTGATGGAGAAGATCGTGAGAAAAAACCTGGTAACACATCTGGAGAGAAGGGACTTCGTGACAAATCGCCAACATGGGTTCAGGGAGGGTAAATCTTGCCTTACAGGCTTGATAGAATTCTACGATCAGGTGACAAAGATTAAGCAAGAAAGAGAGGGCTGGGCGGACTGCATTTTCTTGGATTGTCGGAAAGCCTTTGACACAGTACCGCATAAGAGGCTGGTACATAAGCTGGAGAGACAGGCAGGTGTAGCTGGTAAGGTGCTCCAGTGGATAAGGGAGTATCTAAGCAATAGGAAGCAGAGAGTTACGGTGAGGGGTGAGACCTCCGATTGGCGTGAAGTCACCAGTGGAGTCCCACAGGGCTCTGTACTCGGTCCTATCTTGTTTCTGATATATGTAAATGATCTCCCGCAGGGTATCAATTCATTTCTCTCAATGTTTGCGAACGATGCTAAAATTATGAGAAGGATTAAAACAGAAGAGGACTGTTTGAGGCTTCAAGAAGACCTAGACAAGCTGAAGGAATGGTCGAACAAATGGTTGTTAGAGTTTAACCCAACCAAATGTAATGTAATGATGATAGGTGTAGGGAACAGGAGGCCAGATACAAGGTATCATCTGGGAGAGGAAATTCTTCAGGAGTCAGAGAAGGAAAAGACTTGGGGGTGATATCACGCCAGACCTGTCTCTTGCAGCACATATCAAGCGGATAACATCAGCGGCATATGCCAGGCTGGCCAACATACGAACGGCATTCAGAAACTTGTGCAAAGAATCATTCAGAACTTTGTATACCACATATGCCAGGCCAATCCTGGAGTATGCAGCCCCAGCATTGGGTCCATATCTAGTCAAGGATAAGACTAAACTGGAAAAGGTTCAAAGGTTTGCCACCAGACTAGTACCCTAGCTGAGAGGTATGAGCTACGAGGAGAGACTAAGGGAATTAAACCTCACCCCGTTGGAAGACAGAAGAGTTAGGGGGGACATGATCACCACATTCAAGATTCTGAAGGGAATTGATAGGGTAGATAAAGACAGTCTATTTAACACAAGGGGAACACACACAAGGGGACACAGGTGGAAACTGAGTGCCCAAATGAGCCACAGAGATATTAGAAAGAACTTTATAACCCAGCATGTCGGAGAACCCACAAGGATGAGAGGCAATGACGAACCAGCGAGACTCGACCTAGTCTTCACTCTGAACGACTCCGACATAAGAGAAATCGGTTTTGAGGATCCAGTAGGAATGAGCGACCACAGTGTACTGGTGTTTGAGTACTTGATTGAAGAAGGGTTATTGAACTCGAGAAGGAATACCGAAACCAAAAGGTTAGCATACCGAAAGGGAAACTATGAGGGGATAAGAAAATTCCTAACAGATATAGCATGGGAAACAGAGCTCAGGGGAAAGACGGCTCAAGATATGATGGATTACATCATGCAGAAGTGTAAGTACGCAGCAAACAAGTTTGTCCCAATCCAAAAGGAAAAGAGAGAAATGAAGATGAGAAACCCATGGTTTAATCAGAGATGTAGGTTAGCTAAGCAGCAAAGTAAAAGGGCATGGAGAAACTATAGGAATAACAGGACACTGGAGAGCAGAGAAAGATACCAGAATGCCAGGAATGAATATGTCAGGATGAGAAGAGAGGCAGAAAGACAATACGAAAATGACATCGCAAGCAAGGCAAAGACTCAGCCTAAATTGTTGCATAGCCACATCAGGAGAAAAACAACAGTAAAGGAACAGGTTTTGAAATTAAGGATAGGGGTGGAAGGATTCACTACGAATGACAAGGAAGTGTGTGAGGAACTGAATAAGAAATTCCAGGAGGTCATCACCTTAGAGCAAGGAGAAATTCCAGAGATAACTGAGGGAATAGCTAACCAGGAACCACTGGAAGACTTTGAGATTACCAGCGGGGAAGTAAGGAAGTGTTTACTAGAGTTGGATGTGACAAAGGCTATAGGCCCAGATGGACTCTCCCCTTGGGTTCTAAAGGAAGGAGCAAGAGAACTGTGCCTACCACTCTCCATAGTGTATAACAAATCACTGGCAACAGGGGAACTGCCAGATATTTGGAAAGCAGCTAACGTAGTCCCGATATACAAGAAAGGGGATAGACAGGAGGCACTGAACTACAGGCCAGTGTCCCTAACCTGCATATCATGCAAGCTGATAGAGAAGATTGTGCGAAAAAAAACTAGTGGAACATATGGAGCGAAGGAACTTTATAACACAGCATCAACGTGGGTTCAGGGATGGCAGGTCCTGCCTCACAGGGTTACTTGAATTCTACGACCAGGCAACAGAAATAAGGCAAGAAAGAGAACGGTGGGCAGACTGCATATTTTTGGATTGTCAGAAAGCCTTTGATACAGTGCCACACAAGAGGCTAGTGCGAAAGTTGGAGATGCAGGCAGGAGATGCAGATGTGAAAGGCAAGGTACTCCGGTGGATAGAGGAGTACCTAAG